>NC_058132.1:382907714-382940064 GCF_016433145.1 Gracilinanus agilis | reverse complement strand
TATATATATATATATATATATATATATATATATATAGTCTCACACAGAAATTTTACAGTTCTCTGGTAGATAATATGAACTAGTCATCTTTCATTTTAAAAATTCATGTTATTAATGTGAGAATGATTCCTACTGTACGTGGACAGTAAAACCTGAGATTTCCAAGTACTGCTTGGGGAGTAGCATTAAGCTGAGAGAATGGCAGGTGGCTTAGACCCCATGCAGTATTTAAGAATTTAGATTTAAGTTTCCATTTCCACAAATGGCATTTCATGCTGGGAAAGCAATTTTGTAGAAATACATGCTAATTTCAGTGGGACTTACATCGATATGCCTTACACAGCATCCCTAATAAGAAAGAGCATTACTATGTCATGTTTTGATTATCCATCAAATTAATTATGAACAGAGGTAGTTGTCTATGGGCTGACGACAACTGCCTTGGTCAATGAAATCTTGACTCAGGCGCTGGCAATGCTGCTTAAAACTCAGTGTGTGACACCATTGGCTATATTTTCTCTCACACATTTCTCTCCTTAACATCCTATGGCCAGAGGGGACATTGTAGAAATTACTTCCCCAGAGGAAATGCAAACCTGGTACTGGCAACATTTTTACAATGGAAATCAAGAGGTTACATTTTTGGGCCCTGAGAACAACATCCATCACTGACTCTCTAAAAGTCACAACTTTATAAGGAAAGCACATCTTTTGCATATGTCCTTTTTGATAGCTTTTTGCAGTTTTCTTCATGTTTTTAATGATTTTCCCCATTTTTACTATTCATATATATAATATATATGTAACAAATATGTGTAACATCAATATATATGTAACATAAACATATATAAAATAAATATACACATATGTATATATGCATACACAGATACACACAGAGTATTGTTTCTTTCCCTTTTCTACTTATTCCTGGTTTGAGAGGAGAAAGTTATCTTTGCCTTCTCAATATGGACTACTTGAAATGGAGATATAGCTCTTCAAACTTTTAAAAAAATGAAAATAAAGCATAATATAAATTTCAATGTCTTCTTAAATTTTATTCCCAAACTAAGTATATATTAATGATCTCATCAAATTCGTATTACCATGTCACAGATAGAATCCTTCAGACACTATTGTTGTTCAGTCATTTCAATGACTTCCAATTCTTGGTGATCGATTTGGGATTCTTTCATCAAAGATACTAATGTAGTTTTCCATTTCCTTCCCTATATTTCCTAGAAAATTATTTCATAGGTAACAAAACTAAGGGAAACCAGGTTAAGTTTCTTGCCAAGGATCACATAGCTAATAAGTATCTAAAGCTGGATTTGACCTCAGGTCTTCCTGACATTAGACCCAGTGTTCTATCCACCCCACCAACTAGAAGCCACACTATTTTCACTGCCTATCTATAAATTCATGCAACATTTATGCATTTTTAAAAGGTTCTGTCAATAATGGGCCAATAAGTGGGCCTTTAATTCAAAAGTTATCTGGGACTCTAAAACAGACGTCTGTGCTTCATTCTTTAAAGGTCTTTTTTACCTTTCTTTACTCCTGCCCAATGACAATTGCCAGGGTATGGTTGTTAGAATTGTTGCTTCTTGCTTCTATTCCTGCTTCTGAATTCATAGTTCTGGTCGGGGGAACTGAAGGCAATCATGGAATTGAGATGGTGTAGAGTGACATCAAGATAGAACATAGAATCCCTTCTTCCTTTTCTTTATTTTTTTAAACCCTTGTACTTCGGTATATTGTCTCATAAGTGGAAGAGTGGTAAGGGTAGGCAATGGGGGTCAAGTGACTTGCCCAGGGTCACACAGCTGGGAAGTGGCTGAGGCTGGGTTTGAACCTAGGACCTCCCGTCTCTAGGCCTGACTCTCACTCCACTGAACTACCCAGCTGCCCCCGATCCCTTCTTCCTTTTCTTAATGGCTGGCCTTCAGGTTTTGGTAATAGTTCTTTGAAAAATACCATTGAAAGATCTCCATGGGCCAAATTAAGAATTAGTAGTGACTTGAAATTTCAGGCATTTGTTATCATAAAAATGCATGCCATGACTATGAGTGAAATTAAAAGGAAATAAAACAATGACACAAAGTCTGATTTTGATTTGAACTGCTTAATATCTTTTTGTGTTTAAGATGGTTCAGTGGATAGAACACTGGGCTTGCAATCAGGAAGACTCAACTTCTTGATTTCAGAGCTGGCCTTTGATAATTCTGGCTGGATGAACTGGTCAAGTCACTTAAGCCTGTTTGCTTCATTTTTCTCATCTATAAGGTGAACTAGAGAAAGAAATGGCAAGCCAATACAATATCTTTGCCAAGAAAACTCTGAAATGGGGTCAAAAAGAATTGGTCACAATGGAAACAACTGAACAACAACAATGATATAATAAATAACTAGTTTCCTCAGTCTCATAACAAAAATAAGATATGATATGCTACAAAATGCTGTGTATTATATTTATTATTGGTTTTCATTTTGCTACTGCTATTTATTTTGCATGATCTTAGAAATTTTTGGTTTTCATGTGCAAATAAAGACAGCTACAAATTTCCATGTCTGCTCAAGAAAAGTATCAGTCAGTAGTAAAATTCAAAGGCCCTGACTATATAGTTAGAATTTTAAATAAAACAATATAAATTCACTCAAAATTAATGCCAGAAAGTAATTGATGATGCAGTTATTAATTTTTATTAATAATTAGTAATAAGCAACATGTCAATAATGAATATTCAGGCCTAATACTTTGCCAGGTGTCAAGTTAATTGTAATAACAGTAGTTTTACACATATGGAAACAATTGATTCAATGCCTCCTTACCTCAGAATGGCTTCAACCCATTTCATTAGGAGTGAGAACTCAGGAGAGTGCAGAAGGATACTCAATGTTCCAATAAATATTTTTTTTTTAGTTTTTGCCTAGTAACTATTAATAGATCATGTCTCAAAACATTTTCAAAAAGAATGAATTTTCCAAATCTGATTTATAGCGATACAAATATAGGGTCTGGATCTGTGATTTCTTTGCTAAAGGTTACTCCTTTGTGAGGAAATTTCTTCCTCTAAGATCAGTAGCAGCCTTCTCTTCAATGTGTAGCTTTAAAGAATTGCCTAAAGCCTGAAAGGTTAAGCCAATTACCTAGAGTTAGTCAGTTCCTATATATGAGAGGAATGACTTTCACTCAAGTCCTCCTGATTTCATGACTGGCCATACTGTGCTCTGGCTATTTCTTGTTAGTATATATGTATCTCTGCTAGAAATCTAGAACGGCATCAATCCACCAGTCAACCAATAACAGTTGCTACGTGTCAAGGAGTATGCTAAACACTGGTAACATAAAGGAAGATGAAATCTTGGTACTTACCCTAAACAAGTTCATATTTTAATGGAGAAGGACACATGACAAAATATGTACATGCAATATATATTCAATATAAAAAAAAGTCATCTCAGAAGAATAACTAAGAGTGGTGGGTTTGTTTGGAACCAGTAAAAGCTTTCTGCAGGAAACTAAAAGAAGATGGGATTTGAAGTGAGTCGATGAAAATCTGTGAATTCAGGGGAAGAAGGGAGAATATTTTAAGAATTGAGATCTGCCAAAGACATGTAGTTAAGAGATAAAGTATCATGTAAGAGGAAATAATAAAGGTAAATGACAGTGTCTCTTCAAGAACCAAAGGGGAAGTAAACTAGAATGAAGATGACTGGAAAGTTAGGTTAGGGCTTCCCATGAAGATCTTCAAAAACCAAGCAAATAATTTATATTTTATTTTATGGATAATAGAGAGACATTGAAGGTTTTGGAATCAAAATTGTGGGGAGGGAGATGACGTGTTCAGACCCACCATTTAGAAAAATCACTTTATAGAGTAATAAAAATAATGTATAGTGACAACAGTGAATGACAACTATTATCAACAGTGTGAGGATCCAGGACACCTCCAAGGAATTCAGCATCATTAAAAATATTGAATGATGGGGAGCAGCTTGTTAGCTCAGTGGATTGAGAGCCAGGCCTAGAGACGGGAGGTCCTAGGTTCAAATCCGGCCTCAGACACTTCCCAGCTGTGTGGCCCTGGGCAAGTCACTTGACCCCCATTGCCTACCCTTACCACTCTTCCACCTATGAGTCAATGCACAGAAGTTAAGGGTTTAAAATAAAAACAATATATATTGATTGAGTCCGAATGCAGATTGAAACATACAATTCTTCATATCATTTCCTTCATAGTTTCATTTTTTTGTAAAAATGATATATGTCTGCTTTCACAATACGATGAACATGGAAATATATACATATATATATATACATATATATATATATATCTCATGATAGCACATATATAACCTGTGTCATATTATCTACCATCTCAAGAAGTGGGGAGAGAGAGAGAGAGAAGGAGAGAACATAAATCACAAAATATCAGAAAACAATTATTAAAATTGTGTCTACATGTAAGATGAAAAATTAAAAAAAATTAAAAAGCATGCTGGATATGAAGTCAGAAGATCTGTTCGACTCTTAACTCTTCCACCTGTCTGACCTTGGACAAATCATTTAACTTCTTCAGGGCTCAATTTCCTCATCCATAAACTTCAAGGATTGTATTCTAGATGATACATAAAGGCCCTTCTACTTTTGAATCTGAATCTATGATATTAAGCAAAACAAAAATATATAAGTTTGAATCAGATACTGAAATATGACTTTAATAGAAATTAAAGAAAAATTCGGAAGTCATTGAAAATAAAAAAATATTTTCATTATGCAACCAATTTTACACTTGTAGGAAGAATGGAAGGTCTTTACATATTAGAGCTTTGAGGATCATAAAGATGAAAATAGTTCAACACTTCTCATTTAATAGATGTGGAAATGAAAAAAATTCAGAGCAATAATATGATTCGTTAAAGACTATAAAACTAAAAGTCCTAGAATTTTAAAAAAATCTGAAATTAAAATCCCAATCTTTGAACTCCTAATCTAAAATTCTTACCACTATATCATGAATTCTTTCAGATTATGTGTATATATGCTGTGTTTGTGTATGTATGTATTTTACAATGCAGCTAAAATACATGGTAAGAATCTCAGACAAAAGCTGAAAAACCCAGCTCCTACTTTTAGTTCTCTTAAAGATCTGGTGTTTGGTCTAGAGCAATTGATTCAGTATTATATCCTCAGTTTTTATTAATCAAAATTGTAAGCAAATAATGATACCTGATCCTTATTAATCCTAAATTCTGATTGCCACAGAATCTTAGAAAATTTTTAAGCTATTAAAGCTTAAAACTGCATTAATAATTTTTAGAGTGTGCCAATAATATGCCTATTAGCATATTTACAGTGTACTCATAGAGTACACAAGAACAAACATTATATTGTGATGTATTATGTTTATATATTGCATTGCATTGTGATATAGGGGCAACCATGTGGCCCAGTAGATAGATAGCCAGGCCTAAAGCCAAGAGGAATCGTCTTCTGCCTTTGAATACAACTTTAAACACTTATTAGTTCTGTGACTACAACCAAGTCACAAACCCATTTGCCTCAATTTCCCCATCTGCAAAATGATGTGGAGAAAGAAATGGTAAGCCACAACAATATCTTTGCCAAGAAAAATTTAATGATATCATGAAAAGTCAGATGTTATTGAAAACAACTGAACAAAAACTGCCAAATAGGTAAAATTGTGATATCAGTGAAGTTCCTCTTTTTCTTTCTTTTACTTTACACACACTTTCCAAATTCCATGTACTCATTATACCGCATTTAATATACTGCCAACAAGCCCTAGAACACTCTAGTTGGCCCTCACCATTCATAGCATAACCATTGTACTTCCTTCCCCATTTAACCACCTTACAATTCACCTTTACCTTATTCAATTAATCATTGAATAATGTAAGATCTGTTATATTACATGTGATTTGATGTAAAAATCTAGTCTAACATCATAGATCGCTGAACCTGGAAAGTTGTAATTCTAATCTTGGGGCTGGATATTTCCTCTAGTTCTGCCACTTTTTTACCTTTATGATATATTGCAAGGCCTTTAATTTCTATGAGCTTTAGTTTCCACAGTCTACATAGAATTAGGCAATAAAGGGAAATCTTAATTTTTTAGGATTAGGATACTTCCTATTGAGTTAATCTTTTATTCCAGCAGCTTTGTCTAAAATATGGTTTTTTGTTGTTTTTTTATGACTGATTTCCACGATAGGGGAATTTGTTAAATATGGTATTTAGGGGAACTAAACTAGGGAAGAGGGATGGAAGATGTTAACCTTAGTGACTTATCAAATGTCCAAGAAAAGTGTTTCTGATTCTTTTGTGGCACTTCTCTTTTTTTTAGATTCTTCTAGCTCTTTTTTTCTCTTGGAAAACCAGCAAGGATACAGGGAATGAATTTCTCACTTTCTGATCCTCTGAAAAAACTGTGACAGTTGAAAACGCATGGCAGTGGGAAAAGAAGATTTTGTGGAAGGTCTATATGTAAACTCTAGAAATATTCTGGCTGCTATTGACCTGTTTTCTTCACTAAGTAGAGTTCAGAAACTAGGAATTCTGAGGACCACATGATTCTATATTTGGAGGATCTGTCTTTCATTGCTCAGTTTTTAAGTGGCAACTTGACTGTCACAAGATGCGACTTATTCAAACTAAAATCCTAGAATTTAAAAATAGTTTGAAAGGGGGACAGCTGGGTAGCTCAGTGGATTGAGAGCCAGGCCTAGAGATGGGAGGCCCTAGGTTCAAATCCGGCCTAAGACTCTTCCCAGCTGTGTGACCCTGGGCAAGTCACTTGACCCCCATTGCCCACCTTTACCACTCTTCCACCTAGGAGCTAATACACAGAAGTTAAAGAGTTTTTTAAAAAAAGAAAAAAATAGTTTGAAAGACTAAACAAGTTTTTCATTAGCTGATGCTTTGATCCTAAGGAGAACTTAATATTTCTTTTAAAAATGATCATCCTATATGTGAAAGATTAGAGAAAATACATGTCAGAAGAGTTTTTCAAAAAATGCTGGTCTTGATGAAAAGGGAGACCTCACCACTAATGAAGGGGAAATTAAGGCAATCATTAAAAACTATTTTGCCCAATTATATGGCAATAAATATAGCAATCTAAGAGATATGGATGAATATTTACAAAAATATAAATTGCCTAGATTAACAGCAGAAGAAATAGAATACCTAAATAATCCCATATCAGAAAAAGAAATTGAACAAGCCATCAAAGAACTCCCTAAGAAAAAATCACCAGGGCCTGATGGATTCACAAGTGAATTCTATCAGACATTCAAAGAGCAACTAATCCCAATACTACACAAATTATTTGATATAATAAGCAAAGAAGGAGTCTTACCAAATTCCTTTTATGACACAAATATGGTACTAATTCCAAAGACAGGGAGATCAAAAACAGAGAAAGAAAACTATAGACCAATCTCCCTAATGAACATAGATGCAAAAATCTTAATAGAATACTAGCAAAGAGACTCCAGCAAGTAATTAAGAAGATCATCCACCATGATCAGGTGGGATTTATACCAGGAATGCAAGGTTAGTTCAATATTAGGAAAACCATCCACATAATTGACCATATCAACAGTCTAACAAACAAAAATCACATGATTATCTCAATTCATGCTGAAAAAGCCTTTGACAAAATACAGCACCTATTCCTATTGAAAACACTGGAAAGTATAGGAATAGAAGGACCCTTCCTAAAAACAATAAACAGTATATACCTAAAACCATCAACAAGCATCATATGCAATGGGGATAAATTAGAAGCCTTTCCAATAAGATCAGGAGTGAAACAAGGATGCCCATTATCTCCTTTATTATTCAACATTGTACTAGAAACACTAGCAGTAGCAATTAGAGAAGAAAAAGAAATTGAGGGTATTAAAATAGGCAATGAGGACAGTAAGCTATCACTTTTTGCAGATGATATGATGGTCTACTTAAAAAATCCTAGAGAATCAACTAAGAAGCTGGTAGAAATAATCAACAACTTTAGCAAAGTTGCAGGATACAAAATAAATGCACATAAATCATCAGCATTTCTATATATTTCCAACATATCACAACAGCAAGAGGTAGAAAGAGAAACACCATTTAAAATCACCCTAGATAATATAAAATACTTAGGAATCTATCTAGCAAAACAAACACAGGAATTATTCGAAAACAACTACAAAACACTTTCCAAACAATTAAAACTAGATCTAAACAATTGGAAAAACATTGATTGCTCTTGCGTAGGACAAGCTAACATAATGAAAATGAACATTCTACCCAAATTAATTTACCTATTTAGCACCATACCTATCAAACTACCAAAAAACTTTTTCACTGAATTAGGAAAAACTATAACAAAGTTCATTTGGAAGAACAAAAGATCAAGAATATCAAGGGAAATAATGAAAAAAAATGTGAAGGAAGGGGGCCTAGCAGTACCAGATATTAAATTATACTATAAAGCAGCAGTCATAAAAATGGTATGGTACTGGCTAAGAGACAGAAGGGAGGATCAGTGGAAAAGATGTGGGATAAGTGACATCAGCAAGACAGTATATGATAAACCCAAAGAGCCCAGTTTTTGGAACAAAAATCCACTATTTGACAAAAACTGCTGGGAAATTTGGAAAACAATATGGGAGAGATTAGGTTTAGATCAACATCTCACACCCTACACCAAGATAAATTCAGAAGGGGTGAATGATGAATATGAAGGGGAAAACTATAAATAAGTTAAGGGAACACAGAATAGTATTCTTGTCAGATCTCTGGGAAAGGAAAGATTTTAAAACCAAGCAAGAGTTAGAGAAAATTACAAAATGTAAAATAAATTATTTTGATTATATAAAACTAAAAAGCTTTTGTACAAACCAAAACAATGTAGCCAAGATGAGAAGGGAAACAACAAATTGGGAAAAAATATTTGTAACAAAAAACTCTGACAAGGGTCTAATTACTCAAATATACAAGGAGTTAAATCAATTGTATAAAAAAATCAAGCCATTCCCCAATTGATAAATGGGCAAGAGAAATGAATAGGCAATTTTCCAATAAAGAAATCAAAACTATCAATAAGCACATGAGAAAGTGTTCTAAATGTCTAATAATTAGAGAAATGCAAATCAAAACAACTCTGAGGTATCACCTTACACCTAGCAGAATGGCTAAAATGAAAGAAGGGGAGAGTAATGAATGTTGGAGGGGATGTGGCCAAATTGGGACATTGATGCATTGCTGGTGGAGTTGTGAACTGATCCAACCATTCTGTATTGCAATTTGGAACTATGCTCAAAGGGCTATAAAAGAATGCCTGCCCTTTGATCCAGCCATACCATTGTTGGGATTGTACCCCAAAGAGATCATAGATAAACAGACTTGTACAAAAATATTTATAGCTGTGCTTTTTGTGGTGGCAAAAAACTGGAAAATGAGGGTATGCCCTTCAATTGGGGAATGGCTGAACAAATTGTGGTGTATGCTGGTGATGGAATACTATTGTGCTAAAAGGAATAATAAACTGGAGGAATTCCATGTGAATTGGAAAGACCTCCAGGAATTGATGCAGAGTGAAAGAAGCAGAGCCAGAAGAACATTGTACACAGAGACTGATATACTGTGGTATAATCGAATGTAATGCACTTCTGTACTAGCAGCAATGCAATGATCCAGTACAGATCTGAGGGATTTATGGTAAAGAAAGCTACCCACATTCAGAGGAAGAACTACAGGACAGGAAACATAGAAGAAAATCAACTGCTTGAATACATGGATTGATGAGGACATGATTGGGGATCGAAAGTACCACACCAATGCAACTATCAACAATTTGGAAATAGGTCTTGATTAATGACACATGTTAAAACCAGTGGAAATACATATTGGCCAGGGGAGAGGGGGAGGTTGGGGGTGAAGGGGAAAGTAAGAGCATAAATCATGTAACCATGCTTACTTTTCTAAAATATAAATATTAATAAATGATAAAAAATGCTGGTCTTAGTTGAGTATGAAATATCAGTTAAGCAGTCCTATTAAGCTTCTTTAACATTTGGTATATGAGAAATGCTACGTTTCCTACGTTGTTCTGCATGTACACATTTAAATCCTATATATGTATATGTATGCATATTCATGCCTATGTGTACACACACAAATGTGTGTATATGTGTATAAGTGTGTGGTATATATACATATATGTTTGACAGTTTCCTTTGTGGGTGTATATGTATGGATATGCCTACATATAAAAAATTGTTATCCTGAAATACAGTTATCAAAATATTTTAAAAAATAAAAAAAATTGGACTATGGTTAAGAACACCTTAATTGATATCTACAGAGCAACTACTTTCTGAGAAAAGTTTGGAGAACTGGAGTAGAACCCCAAATCATTAGCTAGTCATTATGAACTTATATATTAAAAAATATATTAAATCCTAGACTTACCCAATTTATATTCACCACAGGTGATTAGATAGAGGGCTATTCACTTTTTTAAATTAACAGGTTAATCTAAAATTGGATTGTCTGTATTATACATATTATTGTGCATTATTCTGGCTGAAAAAGTGTTGATTAAATGCACTTGTCAGAGCAATAGGAAGGCTTCTCAGGTTCCAATAAAACTAATTCAAAAATTTAAGATAAGGATTTACATTATTGAACAGACAGCCCTCAAAGGTTATTAGAAGTTATTTTGGTCTATATCCTAGAAGCATATTATTTTGCTTTAAAATTTCATATTAGAATATAATATTGTAGAAAATTCATCATGTGACTTTAGGGAAGCAGTGTAATATGAAACTATGTCTAGAACTGTGAATCAGGAGTCTAGTCTCAGTTCCTCCACTAAAACACTATCTGAATCCAGATGTATCACTTCATAACTTTGTGAACCTTAGGTTTTTCATCTGTAAACTAATATAGTTGCAATATATGAAATATGAAAGTCCTTGGTAATTTTAGATTTCTAGTATCCTGAGTTTGTAGGTTGAAAATTAATGAGCCAACAATGCATTATTTAGCATCTAGTGTAATGAATGATAAAATTATGCTGGAGGAGGACATCTTTGAAGGTGGTTTAAGGGAAGTCATAGAACTAATACGAGAAGAATAAACTGAGAATGTTACCTCCGTGAAGTGAACAAGTAAGATAATATAGGAAAGATTTAATTCATATAAATTTGAAGGCATTCATGATAATATCTTATGTGATATGGGAAGGATGGGCAGGGTTTGGGACACTAGTGAATGGGATCTATTATGTAGATATGAAGAAAGGTAAGTTAAGCATATAAGAAATCTGTGATTTTATTTGTGTAATATCTTTTTTCTTTACATATGAAAATACTTGTTTTGTTTGGATTTGTAAATATTTGTAAAAAATAAAAACAAAGGTATGTTAGGAGAACAGACATCATTTCACAAAGTATTATCTATAGCAAAACATATTTTTGCAGTAATACAGTTGACTAAAAAATACAATGAAAGCATGCCCACTACATTGATCTTGGTATTTGTTGATTTAAAGGTAGATTTTTTTGATATAGTAAAATACCATCTTAAGACTCTTGTCAATAAGATTTCACCCATGTACATGCCAAAATAATATATAATAAAATTTTTTGAATGACCCCCAAAAAAGTGATAACATTCTCCAATCATATTATTTTGGATATTAGCTGGGGCCTCTTTTTTACAGGGATTGATTTGCATATTGTCACAGATTTTTGCCATTCATTCTTTTGGCAAACATCTACTGTAGAGTCCCAATGGAAGAGGATTATTTGTGTATAATGATTTCCTACAGATATTACCATATGCTAACTTCATCAAAAGCCAATAGATTTACAAAGTCTCTTAAATCAGATCTCTAATCTATAACTATTCATAGAAGGGGGAAAAACCAGGTAAATAAAGAATGATATTGTTCAGATTGTAATATGCTATTGCATGAATAACCCATTGAGATATCTATCTCATAACTGTATTCTGTATATTGTGAACAAACATTTTGGAAGGGACAAAGAACAGGATGCAAAATTTAATAGGAAGGTGTGAGTGGATTTGATTGCTTTTGAGAAATGACACAGAACTTTTAATGTTCCTAAGATTTACTCTAAAATAGATGTCCATAGTTTTCATTAACATTTTTTCTGGTGCTACTATATAACTGAGAAATTGAGGATTAACGTTATAACAAAGAATTAAAACTGAGGGTCAATTAAGAGGCAAAGGGAATGAATTTTATAGATACAAATATCCTGCTAAATATTGTCAGTATTTATGGGAGAAGTGTTGTCAATGATGTCATAGTAAAGATATATGGTACAGAAGAAGATGTAGATGTGTCATGTTGAGTGGACCACGAATTAAACAATTAATAACCTACATGTTCCATCTGTATCCATCAACTTGGGGGGAAGGATGTATTGGAGGACATGCCCAAGAGCTGCAGAGTATAGAATGTAATTTATCCACGGGTAATACTCTATACCATTAAGGGAGATTCACATCACCACTGAAGTATAGATAGAGGTGGGCCTAATTTCCTCCAAATATGCTATAATGGTAGATTATTTTTACATTTATTTATTTATTTTATTTTAGGGATTTATTTTTACATTTTAATTCACTGTGTATGTGCCTATATATATCCAGGTTTGAACATAATATTCTTTTTGGAATTTAAAACCCTTCATAAATTTCTAGTATTCTTATACCTTATCTTCATATACCTTTTTAAACCCTATAACTGCTGCTATTTATTGATGTGTTTCCTTCCTTTCCATTGCACAAGCTATTTTATTTTTTGAATCTATTCATTAAAATGGCTCTCTCCTTTGTCTGGAATTCTCTCCATCATCTCTGTCACCTCACTTTCCTGGTTTCCTTTCAGTACCAGTTAAATCTCCATTTTATACAAGAAACCTGCCTTGATCCTCCTTAATATTAGTGTCTTCCTGTTTTTGATTTCCTGTACACATTTATTGGTATGTTCTCTCTCCCACTAGACTAGTAAGTTTCTTCAGAGCAATGATCATCTTTTGCTTTTCTTTATATCCTCAACACTGAAGAGAGTCTCTTGAACTTAATAGACACTAAAAAATCCTTTTTTTCTAATTAATAAAAATAAATATTTGTTTTAAGCATTTTTAAGTACAAAGACTAATATGTTGAAACAATTAGTAGAAAAAGAGTATTTCTATTTTATAGGAAATTCATCAGGAAAAATAAATCCATACTACAAAAGAAGACAAAGTTCTAAAAATCAAAGATGCACCAGCTTCTAGGTTGACCTAAGACTTGAATTAATTTTAGGTGTTCTGAGCCAAGTGGTATTTTATTCCTCCCAAGTTTCAAGTTTTGTTCTAAACTTAGAAACCTATAATTTTCAAGTGGGTTTTCATGTAAGGGGAAAAATGATCTCTTTCAGAAGCAATTCTCAAGCAATTTTATTTGAGTAGTACTAAGACACATGATATTTGCAGTTAAGAGGCAAAGCTCAGCACTCTTGTTCCCAAACTAAAATGCCGAATCGTTCACTTTTAGCAACCTAGATGATAATTACTGCATTCCTTCTTTTTAATAAATTTAATATGATAGAGCACAGAAAAGACAATATTAAGCAAAGTACATTTGAAGAAAGTATGCTATATTATTTCAGAGCCAGTAGATAACTTTTTAAAATATCAGACTCCTTCTATAGCCAATTAGGTCAGTGTAGTATGGAACAAAGGGTCATAGGTTAGGCCAAGACGGCCACTAACTGTGATCTCATATAGGTCACTTAACCACTCTGGGCCTCATTTAGTTTGTTTGTAAAATAAAGAGATTGTAATAATTTCGAAGATCCTTCTAAATGTAACATTTTAAGTAACTATTCCTGTGTATTTCAGTAAATTATTGTACTTAAATGGTTAGAGAAGAGAAAAAGAAAAAAATACATAATAGCGACTCAAATCATTTTGAAAACTGGTAGAATGATGCAAGAAAGGAAAGTTTAATGTGAGATCATTTCATCTGAGGGAGAGAAAGCTGTCAGTGACTTAAAAACATTATTAAGTTACTATGAGGTGAATGATGAATCAGAGAATCAAAAAGTTGGAAGACATATTAGCCATCATCATCTGATTTCATCTTCCACAATATTCAGTAATCTCCATTACCATGAGTGCATTATGGCTACATTCTGATGCTTCTCTTACTGACTTTATCACACTCTCCTCAGTAGCTGTCCCAAGTTTACTTTCTTTCCTCAAGTTCACAGTTCCACCATTCCCTAATCATTTTCAGATGACCATACTTCCTACTTTATTGAAATTAAGAACATTGAAATTTTTCTGGTTCAACTTCCCTGTTATATTCAGTAAAATTGCCATTCCCCACCATCCTTCAACCCATTCTAAGAGGACAAAATAGCAGAAGGCTTAGCCAAGTTCACTCCTCCATTCATTCTCTCTACCTTATTCCTTCTTATTTCATTTATTCTCTTATTCTCTTAAACATCTTCTCCCTTAATGAATTTTAAATCATTCTCACTAAAAAGATCTCTGATCCACTACCCTTCATGTGATTGTCTTATTTTTTCCCTTACTGCCAAATGTTTATAAAGAACAATCCACAATTGCTACATGTCATTATAACCTACTTCCTCCTCACTTACTCTTAATCGGGTTTACAAAGACACTACCAAAACAGTTTTCTCCAAGATTACTCAAGACCTCATTGTTTATAAACTAAGTTCTCAATCTTCTAGACCTTCCTAAAACTTTTAACCTCTTTTATTCTCCCACTTCTCTTACATAAACATGGTTATTGCTACCTTCTTCTTTCAGTCTCCAAGATTTCTATATACCCTTTGAGTGATCTTTCTCTGATTTTTGTTGCCTCTTAGTCTACTTCATACACAAAATATCTCACCTTTTTCACATTCTGCATTTATAGGATCTCAGAACCTTAGTGTTAGCCAGGAACTGAGAATATCTGTGATTCTTTATCCAAATTTCAAGAAATTATCAATTCCTAAAAAGAGATCATATAGTCCCCCTTTTAGAAAGGGGAAGAGAACCCATTGCATTCCATATAATGCATTTTCATGTTTTGATAGTTTTCCCATATGGATTGTGACAACTGAGTTTCCATCTAAAGTTTAAACATCTAAAATGGATCTCATCACTTTCTTCTCATTCTGAAACCGATTGTCCTCCACACTCTCCTATTTCTGTTGAGAGCACAATGAGCCTTCAGTAAAATAGGTTCAAAACCTCATAGCCATCTTAATGCTTCATTGTTCCTTACCTTCTATAGTCAATCACTTTTCAAATGTTAACATGTGCCTCACAATATCTCAGACATCTATCTCCTTTCCACTCACATGGGCTCCACTCTAGTTCATTACTTTATCCCTTCTTTCCTGACTATTAAAGTAGCATTTTAGCCTTCCCTCTATGTATAGTCTTTCCCTTTTAATGTGTACTCTACAGTTTCAAAGAAAAGAAAATGCTTCCTAAAGCCTATCCTTATTCATGTGATTGCCATGCTCAAGAAACTACAATGGCTATTGGTATATACTCCAAAGAGGTAATTAAAAATAAAAAATTCCCATATATACTAAAAATTTTATAACAGCACTGAGCAAAGAATTTGAAACAATAAATACCCATTTATTTGGAAATGAGTAAGAAAATTATGTTATGTAGAACATTACTGTGTTTTAAGAAATAATAGTCATGAAGCATGGGACAACTTGCATGTGCTGATTTAGAGTTAAATAAGCATAAAATGCATACATTATAAATGGAAAGAATGGCAATCCCAAAATAAGTGAAAGTGAATGTTGTAGAATTACAAAGAATAAGCATGTCACCAAAAAGATCCTTTATCACTTCACACAACTTTTTCACCTACAGATACTCTTGTCTACTACAAGTCTTTCTCCATCCAATGCAACAACTATGCAGTCACTGAAGTGGTTTTTCCTTTAAGTATAGGTCTTATACATCACCTCTCTACTCAATAAACCTCCATGGCTTCTTAATGCATCCAGAATCAAATGTGAAATACTCTATTTGGCATTCAAAGACTTTTATCAGCTAGCCTCCTCCTACCTTTCCAATATTCTTATACCTTATTCCCTAAAATGGGCTCTACAAGACAGTGACTAGCCTCCTAGCAGTTCCATGAATGAGACACTTCATATCTCAAATCTCTGGCTGTCCTCCATGACTGGAATGCTCTTCATCCATGACTTTGAGTGCTGATATATTTAGTTTCCTTTAAGTCCCAACTAAAATCTGATCTCCTATAGGAAGTCTTCCCAAATCTCATTTAGTTCCAGTGACATATTAATACTGTATATTCCTTCCTCTTTCCCATTATGTTGTAAGCTCCTTGAAAGAATAGGTTGCCTTCTGTCTTTTTTTTTTGGTATACTCATTCCATAGCACTGGGTTTGGCACATACTTGGTTCTTAACAAATGTTTATTGATAGATTGAAATATTAACCTACCATAACAAGAAGCAAGATCTGTCTTCTACAAAGTGGAAGTCCTCTATCATTCCTCAAAATTCTCATAGAACTTAGTTTGACTACCTTCTTTAAACTTATCATATTCTCTGTTGCAGTGATGGTGATTCTATGGCACAGGTGTCTAAGATGGAATACAGAACACTCTCTGTAGGCACACGCAACTCCCTCCCCAGACTTCATTACTAGAAACCAGAGAGAGTGGAGCTATTCCTCTCCCCCTCTCCGTGCACCTGAGGACATTCCTCACTTCACTTTCCACTCTGCCCAGCAGCCCAGTGGGAGCTCTTCCTCCCTCCTCTGTGTAGAGTAAAGCACTTGAAGGTGGGGCTCATATACTGCATGAAGGTGTGGTACAGATGGCAGCCTGTTGAGCCTGTGGTGAAGGTGATCTCTGTAGTGGGGTTGGAGAGGAACTAGGTTTGAGGGGAGTATAACTCACAGCATGGCACATAGCTGGAGGGGAGCAGAGCTTGAGGAGAGTGTAGCACTCTGGCCACTCTCCTCCCCCTATTCACACATGGCTCTCATCACACACTTCTCAGCCCAGCAGCACAGTGAGAGTGCTTCCTTCCTCTCTTGTCTGGGATAAGGGGGTAGGGTGATGGGGGCAGCTCAATACATGGTTTCTGGAGGGGGTTGGCAAGGCACTCAATTGGGGGTGGGGTGGAATAGGGGCAATACCTGGCACTCTGTCTCTAAAAAGTTCTCCATCACTGCTCTATTGGATCATAGTCATTTATGGAATCTGATTTCCAAATTCCTTGAGAATCTTTTTCATATCTATATTTATATTCTCAGTCACTAATTGAGAGAACAAAGGAAAAGCATAGAGTGCATGTCTATTTAATAAAAGTATGCTGGATTATATATAGGTATCTCATATGCAAAGGCCCTGACAGTTGGTCATACAGTTTCTACTTGAAGACTTTTGATGGGGACTACCTTACCTCCCAAAGTCCCCCACCCCCAAAAAAAGTCTATTCTTGTGTTAATATAAGTAATAACTAACATATTGGACTCCTGCTTATTAAAATAGATATTATCTATAGTCATGAGGAATTAGCTATTATTTCTCATAATTATGGAAATTACAGATATATATTTTTATATCAAAGATATTGAAATATGCCTAGTCTTGACTTAAAGAACTCTAAGGTAGCCCAGTAATTATTCCTAGTTTCCTGATATTTCAAGTTCATCCACCAAGCAGCAGAGATTCCTCTTCTTCCCATGCCCTATCTGCAGCATTTCTTCCTGCTAATATATGAGACAAGGAGTTACTCATAAAATATATACTAGACCTATTAATGTCATATTATAGGTGAGAAAAGAAGAAGCTGAAAGAGGTTAAATAATTTGTTGAATTAAGGGCAAAAGACTAGTATACTTCAGAGATGGTATACAAACCCAAGTTTATTCTGACTCCACATCTAGCTTTCTCATTATTTCATGCAGCCCCTCTCTGATACCATTCCACTTTCTCAAAAGTCCTTCCTGATATTGAACCTAAATTTGTTTCTTTATAAATTTCATCCAGTGGACTTATTTGTTAATTCTAGTTAGACACAAAAGAAATACAATTCTTCTAGATATAAGTGTAATATAGGCAGGGTATCTGAAAACCTCACTACTCTTTTAGGTCATTTTAAAGAGCACTAAATGGAATACATCCTGTATTTGAGAGGTAGTAATTATGTACCCCCAAAGTATCAATTTTCTGGGTCAGTTGCTCAAATTGCTTCAGCTTTTCTTTCACTTCTAGATATTAATGCCTTCCACTGCATAGACACTATTTGGCCAATATTCTTCTATGTTTTTCTATCATACTAGGTAGACTTTTAAATAACGAACTGAGGTGTTTGAATTTTGAAATGTAGACAGTAGGAAGCCACTGATTATATTTGGTCTGAAGAATAACATGATTAATTCTCTTAGGATTTTTTCTCTCTTGTTGCTGTGTAAATTAGGCAAGAAACAGGTGGCATACACTCTGGCTAAGAGACAAAAAATCAATCAGACATCACAATAATGAAGTTTAAACTTAAGTGGTGGAACTATGAGTAGAGATGGATTTGAGCAATATTGTGGAGATGGATGACAACTGGATATAATTCAACTGAATCTGGAGACTTGCAATCATATAAGCAAATAGATGGTTCATTGTCTCCTCATGTATTATTGTCTTCAAGATTTTTTTTAACTTTGAAACATCACTTATGAAATTAACACTTTTTTCAATAGAAAGTTCCATTCTCAATTCCCTAAAAGATTTTAGGTGCTAACCAATACTCTAACAATATTAACATAGTTGAAAAGGAAAGTTAAATAATTGGATATGAATTAATATAATTGAAAACACATACATAATTTTATAATTTAGTGGTAATTTAGAATAGCATTTATATTTAACATATGTATTTCACTAGATAATAAATATATATTTTTATTTCAAAACTCAAATCCAAACCTTGTGAAAAAGTAATAGCCAATCATATATATTGCTTTAAAGTGAATGACATACTTTATTAACAATGATATTAGGAGGGATATATATTTTTAATGTCCATATTAGTCATGTTGTAAAAGAAAACTGAGCAAAACTAATTTAAGAAGCAAAAAAATAGTATTCTTCAATATGCAATCAGCATCTCTCAGTTCTTTCTCTGGAGGTTGGATAGCATTTTTCATCACAAGTCATTTGGAATTGTCGTGGATTTTTTGTTGTTGAGAATAGTTGTCATTCACAATTGATCATCATACAATATTGCTATTACTATGATTCTGCTTCTTTTACTTTGCATCACCTTTCCAGGTTTTTCTGAAAGCATGTTGTCCATACATTTCTTGTAAAATGGTATTCCATAATGATCATATACTACAATTTATTCAGCCATTCCCAAATTAATGGTTATACTCTCCGTTTTCAATTGTTTGTCACTACAAAGAAAGCTGCAGCAAATATTTTTCTGTAAATATGTCCTTTTCCATTTTTAAACTTCTTCATGATACAGAACTAATAGCAATATTTCTGGGTCAGAGAACAGACACAGTTTTATAGCCCTTAGAGCATAGTTCCAAATTGCTCTCCAGGATGATTAGATTAGTTCATAACTCTACCAGCAGTGCATCAATAACCCCAAAATATCAACATTCATGCTAAAACTTATCATTTTCCTTTTCTATCATATTACCCAATTTGATAGATGGTAGAAAGTACTTCAGAGTTTTTTAATTTGCATTTCTCTAATTAGTAATTATTTAGAGTATTTTATATGACTATACAAAGCTTTGATTTTTTTCATCTGAAAACAGCTGTTGATATTACCTGACCATTTATTAATTGGATAATGATTCCTATTATTTTAGATTTGGCTGAGTTCTCTTTATACTTGAGAAATTAAGATTTTACCAGAGAAATCTTTTGTGAATTTCCCCTCTCATTCTCTGTTTTTCTTCAATCTTGACTACATTGTTTTTGATTGTGCAAAATTATTTCTAAATTGATGTGATCAAAATTATTCATATTATATCTTATAATGGCCTTTCTATTGTTTGGTCACAAATTCTTCCCTTATTCTAACATCTGACAGGTATGGCATTCCATGCTTTCCTAATTTGCTTACAGTTTTTGATAAATAAAACTCATCATAATAATAAAAGCTCAAGTTTTTTCTTTGATTCATAATTTTTAATAAGAATGAGTGTTGTTTTTGACAAAAGCTTCTTCAGAATATAGTGAGATAAATGTATGATTTTCATCTATTTATTTTTTATTATTATATGATCACGTAGGCTGATAGTTTTACAAATATTGAGCCAGCCCTGAATTCCAGCCATAAATCCCAAATGGTCAAAGTGTATTATCTTTGTGATATATTGCTGTTATGTTCTTGCTACTATTAGGTTTAATTTTTTTTTGCATAAAAATTCCTTAGCAAAATTGGTTTATAGTTTTCTTTTTCTGTATTTGTCTCCCAGTTTAGGTATCAGCACAAAAGATTTGTTGTAAAAGGAATTTGGTAGCCTCCCTCTGCTCATTTTCCCAAATAGTTTACATAATATCGGAATTAATTGTTCTTTAAATGTTCAATAGAACACACTCGTGAATTTATCAGGTACTGGTGATTTTTTTTAAAGTAGCTCAGTGACTAATTCTTCAGTTTCTTTTTCTAAAATGAAGTTATTTAAGTATTCTATTGACTTTCCCCCCTTAATTTGGGCAATTTTTGTTTTTCACTTTGTGAGATTTATCGGCATAAAATTAGGCAAAAGAAATCTTAATCATTTTGTTCAAGTTTCATCATTCTTGGTGGTGATTTCACTCTTAATTTTTGATACTGACAATTTTTTCTTCTTTCTTTTTTATTAAATTAACCAATTGTTCATCTGTTTTATTGTTTTAGTTTGTTTTTTACAAAGTTGGAACTTAGTTTTATTCAATAGTTCAATTGTTGTTTTAATTGTGATTTTACTTATCTCTCTCTTGATTTTCAGTATTTCCAGTTTGGAGTTTAATTGGGAATATTAAATTAGTCTTTTTTCTAGTTGTTGTATATTCAATTCATTGACGTACTTTTTCTAACTCTTATTGATGTGTCAGACATGTAAAATTTCCTCTAAATATTGCTTTGTCTCCATCCTATAAATTCTGGTTTCTTATTTTATTGTTGTAATACTTTTTAATAAAATAATTGATAGCTTACATTATTTGACTCACTCGATCTTAAGGATTAGATTGCTGAATTTCCCATTAATTTTCAATCTATGCTTCCATACCCCTTTATTGAATGTAATGTTTATTAAATTATCATCTGAAAATAATACATTTAATATTTCTGCTTTTCTACATTAGATTGCAAAATGTTTATGCTATACTAGATAGTCATATGTGTATGTGTATGTGTGTGTGTGCCATATAACACTGTGAAAAAGCTATATTCCTTTCTATTTCTGTTCAGTTTTCTCCAAAGTTTTATAAATAGCTATTTTTCTAAAATTCTATTAATTTCCTTAACTTCTTTCTTGTTTATTTTTGGTTAGATTATCCTTTTCTGAGAGAGAAAAGTCAAGGCCACTCAATAGTATACTTTTAGTACATATTTCCTCTTGTAACTCATTTTACTTTTCCTATAAGAATTTGGATACTATATTTAGTACACATATGTTTAGCTTTAGCATTGATATTTCTTCATTATTTATCATACTGTTTAGTAAAATGGAGTTTCTTGCTTGTCTCTTTTATTTTTTTATTTTTTTTACTTTTCTTTCTTTTTTCCTTTATTAAAGTTTATTCATTTAATTAATTAATTTAGAATAATTTCCATGGTTACATGATTTATGTTCTTTCCCTCTGTTTCCATGCCCTTCCTGTAGCCAATGAGCAATTCCACTGGGTTTTACATGTATCATTGATCAAGACCTATTTACATATTATTAATATTTACAATAGAGTGATCATTTAGAGTCTACAACCTCATTCATATCCCCAATGAACCATGTGATCAAGCAGTTGTTTTTATTCTGTGTTTTTACTCCCACAGTTCTTTCTCTGAATGTAGATATCATTCTTTCTCATAAGTCCCTCAGAATTGTCCTGGGTCATTGCATTGCTGCGAGTACAGAAGTCCATTACATTCAATTGTACCACAGTGTATCTGTCTCTGTGTACAAAGTTCTTCTGGCTCTGTTCCTTTCACTCTGCATCAATTCCTGGAGGTCTTTCCAGTTCACATGGAATTCCTCCAGTTTATTATTCCTTTTAGCACAATGGTATTCCATCATCAACAGATACCATAACTTGTTTAGCCATTCCCCAATTGAAGGACATCCCCTTGTTTTCCAATTTTTTGCTACCACAAAGAGCACAGCTATAAATATTTTTGTACACATATTTTTCCATATTATCTCTTTGGGGTACAAACCCAACAGTGGTATGGCTGGATGAAAGGGCAGACAGTCTTTTAAAGCCCTTTGGGCATAGTTCCAAATTGCCTTCCAGAATAGTTGGATCAATTCACAACTTCACCAGCAATGCATTAGTGTCCCAATTTTTGCCACATCCCCTCTAACATTTATTACTTTCCTTTGCTGTTATATTAACCATTCTGCAAGGTGTGAGGTGGTATTTCAGAGTTGTTTTGATTTGCATTTCTCAAATTATAAGAGATTTAGGACACTTGCTTGTCTCTTTTAACCAGATATACTTTTGCTTTTGCTTTGTTTGGAATCCTAATGGATAACTCTGCTTTTTTTTTTAATTTAGCTGAATCACAGTAGAGTCTGCCCTAGCCTCATTCCTTTAAACATCTCTCTGTGCTTCACATATATTTCTTGTAAACAACTAATTGTGGGATTCCGTTTTTTAAACCATTCTGCTATATGGTCCCATTTTATGGGTGAGCTCATCATATTCACATTCACAGCTATGGCTACCAGTTTTATATATTGCTCCATCTGATTTCCCACTTATTCTTCTTTCACTCTTTCCGTCCTCAAAATTTTTTTTCTTCTGAGCAGTACCTCCCAAAATTTGCCCTTCTTTATTCACCCCTCCTATTATCCTTCTTCTCTCCTACTTCCTTTTTGGATAAAATAGATTTCTAAATGAAACTGAATGTGTAAGCTACTTATTCTTTCAGAACAATCCAATGTGAGTAAAGTTCTATCTTTACCAGGCAGTCCTATCCATTGGAAAAATTCTTTGATGCTATTTTTATATGAGATAATTTACCCAATTCTACCTCTCCTTGCCCTCCTTTCCCACTGTATCTCTCTCTCTCCCTCTTTAATTATTTTGAATGTCATTGCATCATAGTCAACACCCATCCATGTCCTCTATATATGCTTCTTCCAAATGCCCTAATGAAAAAGATCTCAAGAGTTAAAAGTATCATCTTCCCATGTAGGAATATAAACAGATTAATTTTATTGAATCTCTCATGATTTCTTTTTCATATTTACCTTTTTTTCCTTGCTTCTCTTGAGTCATTTTTGAAAATAAAATTTTGTCTTCAACTCTTGTCTTTTCATCAGAAATACTCCCCTAAAGATTATTTTTGGTTTCCCTGGGTATATATTTTTTGCTTATAAGGCTAGCTCCTTTGCCCTCTCAATTATTAAAATCCAAGCAAACATTTCATGTAGAAGCCGCTAAATTCCCTGTTATCTTGACAGTGATTCAATGGTATTGGAATGATTTCTTTCTGCTGTTTGCAATATTTTCTCCTTGACCTTTGAGCTCTGAAATTAGTCTATAATGTTCCGGGAAGTTTTTATTTTGAAATCACTTTCAGGAGGTGATTGACAGATTCTTTCAATTTTTATTTTATCTCCTGGTTCTAGGATATCATCACTTTCTTAATAATTTCTTAAAATATACTGTTTAGGATCTTTTTTATCATAATTTTCAGGTAACTCAATAATTCTTAAATTATTTCTCTTCTATTTTCCAAGTCAGTTGTTTTTCCAATGACATATTTCCCTTTTTTCTATTGGTTTTGTTTTATTGTTTCTTGAAGTCTCATGGAGTCATTAGCCAATTCTAATGTTTAAGGAATTAGTATGTTAAGTGAACGTTATTTTACTAGAATTATCTAGGAAATTCTACAAGTGCTTTGGAACCAGAGAAACAGAGGCCTCCTTTGGATCCTCCCTGAGATTGGGGCTTATTCCAGAATGTCTAAGATATGTCTAGGACCAGAGAACTACATAAAACATCTTAGATTCAAAATGTGCTAATTAAATGGATATTGATAATAGGTTACTGAGCTACAGGGAGATTTTAATTTAGTCAATATTTTTTTTAAATCCTTACCTTCAGTCTTAGAATTAATACTATGTATTGGTCCCAAGGCAGAAAAGAGGTAAGGGCTAGGCAATGGGGGTTAAATGACTTGCCCAGGGTCACACAGCTGGGAAGTATCTGAGGCTAGATTTGAACCTAGGGCCCAGTTGGCCTTGTTTGATTTATTGTTTTTAATGTATAAAATTGCATTTTCTGTGTCAGGCTTAAGGTGAAGACCAGATTTATTCCTAATTTGTTAGATAATTGGCATATATTATTACTTAATAAATTAAAATGCTGAGAAGTTCAAACCATTTTATTTTTCCTTAGTCATTTTATCTTTCACCTGTCACTATATACATATAAATAGCCAACCATAATAAATGATAGATAATTTACTGTTACATTAAAGATTAATAGACAAATGATACATGAGAGATAAAAATAGTTGATTGATAGCTGATTGATAGATGAACTTTATTTTATTGTAATTGGTTCAGATGGCTATTATTTCTTGGGGGAGAAGGAAAACAAACATTTGGGAGGGTCTTTATTGCAGTAGAAAGATTTATAATCTGATAAGCTTAAATATCACTTCTGACATTTCTTATGTATGTAACCTTGAGCAAATCCTTTAATCATTTGGAACAATCAATTTTTTATTATTCATTTAATATCTGCTAATTATGGATATAAGAAAGGTAAAATAAGTAATTTTTATTCTCAAGCATATATTCAAGGAGCTCATTTTTATGCAGGGATATAATGCATAAATATTTATGTACATAGTATATATTTATATACCATCCTCTATCATGTATCTGTCTGTTACCTGTATTTATTATGGTTAGCTAGCTATCTCTATCTTTTTTCTATTGTCATATCTACTTAAACCTATTTTTACATCTATATATTTATATCCCTATGCCATTACATAGGTATGCATATTATAGTATATTTCTCTATATGTACATATATATAGTCATGTGTGTATAAACATATGAAGAAATTAAATCTTAAAGGGGAAGGCACTAGAAGTTGTAAGTATGAGAGAGTGAAGAACTTGGAAAAGTTTACTGTATAAGATGAAATATAAATTCAGATTTAAAGTAATCAAGGACATTAGTAGATAAAGAGTGGGAAGAAGAGTATTCTAGTTTCAGTCAGAGACCTGGCTAAAATAAGGAAATACAATGATGTTTCTCATTAATGAGGAATAGCAAATGGAGAGTATAGCTGAATCACTGAGTGCCTGAAGAGGAATAAAATTTGAAAATGGAAAGAGAGAACGAGTCCAGGGTATGATGAGATTTTAAGTAATAAGTACTAGAATTTATATTTGGTCCTCAGTTTCTTATTAGCAAATTGAGAAGGGGCAAAGTAGAAAATCTCAGAAGTGTCTCCTAAATTGAAACCTGCCTTTCTCCCTGCTTGCAACATTAATTTTAAAGTGGTGAAAGACTAAAACATATTATTTCCTAGAATGAACTGCTATTGTACATGAAATAAATATTAGACATATTCTAATTTGATTTCATATTGAGTAATATATTAAATGAAGTTAAAGTTCATTAAGAAAGAGCAAACAAAAAATAGAAGTTTTTTTGTTTGCATGCAAATCAGAAACTAATAACTTCTCTTCATATGGATGTTTATTATTTGAAATCAGTACAGGGATCATTCTTTGTTCAGAGGTATATAACTTGAAGGTTTGGCTTTGGTCTCTTTGCCTTATAAAGCACCACATGAGCCTAGAAATGAATTAGCCATGGAGTATCACATTAAAAGGCAATTGTCTAAGCATAAACCAACAAGCTTTGAAGTAATTAATTATTTGTTATTTAGGTAAATGGAGAAAGTTTTGAAATGTAATCAGACATCACTGGGTATATGAAATTAAGGTCCCATTAAATCTACATTAACTACTTAGTGATATATATTGTTGAAAAATGAGTACATTTATTGAAATTATAAAGAATTGCAGGCATGATCTCCTCAGATATTCTAAGGTTAGTGAAAGACTTACTTTTGAATCAAAGGTATTTTAAATTAAATCAATATATTAAAATGATTTTTTTCCTTTGGGCCCTAGAGGATTTTGTTTTATTCAATCAATGTTAGTTAGAATTTATTTAAAAAAATGTGGAATGTAAAAATGCCTTTACCTGCTCAGGACCACCTCTCAGGAATTCATAGTACTGAAATATGGGAATTGTGTTACTGAATGAAATTTACAGATTGTAATCCACTTGGGGGCAAGGATAAATTCTTCTTTAGCTTTCTGTTTTCCTTGGTATGTAGAAAGGCTTGTTACTTTCAGCTGTCTGAGAAATTATTTAAAAACTGAATAAATAGAAGAATAATGAATTTATTGTGCACTGATTCTGTGCAAAACATGATTTTAAGTGCTGGGATATTTGAAAATTATACAGTTTCTGATGTCAGGCAGTTCACATTTTAATGCTGGAGACAAAGGATATGGAAGGTTTCAACTAAAAGTCAGATGAAAAAGCTGGACTCTCTTTAGAGTGCTTTGGCTAAAAAGATGGAAATTTCTCTTTTCTAATGTCCCTTCAATTGATTAAAAAATGCATCAGTTTCTGATTTTGAATGATTTGGCACTGCTGAGAAGGACGTTAGTGACAAAATTTTTCATTTTGGGGGAATTGCTTAGGTATAAAAAATTCATTTTATCCAACAAAATTTTAATGCCCTTTCCTTCTCTTTTTCACCTAGAACAGTAGTCCTGCTGATATAAAAAATGAACAGGGAGAAAGGAAAAGAACATATATGTTCTAAAACATTTATAGCAATTCCCTTTTTGGTGAACAGAACCAAGAAATTATATACAGCAACAGACATACTGTTTGACGAATGAATTGTGTATATCTGCCTCCAGAGAAAGGATTAATAAATAGAAATAATACATACCTTTATATATGTGAATATATCTTTTTATCAATAAAATTATTTCTACTCTAATCGGAGAGGGGAGGAAGGAGAAGGGGAGCTAATTGGATATTTCAATGTAACAAGTAAATAAATTTAAAATTTTAAATGAACAAAAGGCATAGTGGTAAAGAATTGCCAAAGTTTGGTATTTTCTGTAGTCTGAAAGGTATATCAAGATTCAAGAAAAACATATCAGAAACTAGGAGAAAAACTAGCTGTTCTGTATATTTGCCACCCTTCTGTTTCTGGGATTCTCCTTCTTCTGGACAGCATCTTTGAAACCTCCCTAGGCAATAAATGGGCAAACACATAATTATATATAATGATTACCCTTTCAAGTCCCAAATTCTTACCCTAGAATAAAAGAGAATACAAAGCTTGCCTGAGAAGAAATACATCAAGAAAAGCTCAAGATGGGCAATTAGAAGGAGGGGCAGCAAGAGGAACAACAAAGAGCAGAAAGGATCACAGAGCTAGAGGCAGATTAGAAGGATCATCAGCATAGTGAGTGGGAGATGAACTCAAGCAGGCATGAACAAAATTCTATGAGACCCAAAATCCTCATCCCAAAATACTCACAGACCCACTGGAGAATCCAGAAGCAAAAGAATGTAACCAACCATTACCAGGAAATCAAAGGTACCAACTCATCTTGCTACCACCTGCCCTGCCTCTGAAAACTTCTTTCTACAACAACAAATCACCCTCAGGACCTAGGACCTACTCCTCAGAGAGCATGTCCCCTAAACTCCAGCCTCCATCTAAGGAAAAAATAGAAATTTACTAAACACATTAAAACAATAAGCAAGAAATTAAATCCTTTAGTACAACTAGCAAATTGAATAGAAAAACACACATGATGGTTTAATAAATGCCCTCCTTCCATTTGGATCAATGTATCTTTAAGAAGTATCTTCGGTTGTTATTTTGCAACAATGCCCTTATTCTATTTGGATTTATGTATTTTCATTTGGCATTTTTGTTGAGTTTTGTTTTTTGCCATGACAATGATTGAAAAACAAGAATTGAAATGAATTAAACTTAGAATTATACCTTCCAATCATTTTCAATATGTGTTAAACTAAGAATTTCAAAAATAATTAAACATTTAATTTTATTGTTTACAATAAAATATATGTTTTTATTTAAAGCAGTGATTCCCAAAGTGGGTGCTACAGCCCCCTGGTGGGTGCTTCAGTGATCCAGGGAGGCAGTGATGGCCATACTTTTTCGTATTACATTTTTTTTCGTATTACATTCTATTCTGAGTTCAATAAATAGTTTCATAATTTCCAGGGGGCTCTAAGTAACATTTTTTTCTGGAAAGGGGGCAGTAGGCCAAAAAAGTTTGGGAACCACTGATTTAGAGCAACAAAATCATAATCCCAAATTAAATAGAAATTTTTATTTATTTCACCTTTATGTTGTCCCTTTAACCTGTGCTTTTACAAGTTTTAGAATCTACATAATATGTTCAATCAGCAAGTATTTATTAAGTACCTTATACAACAGTGATGGGCAAACTTTTCAAAGAGGGAACCAAAGGAAAGGAAATGCTCATCTGTCAGTCTGTTTCTAAGGCAACTCTTTAGCAGTTTCATTGTATTGTATCCTACTCATTGTATTTGTCAGATTAGGAATAATGTCATGCTGCTGGATAGAACATTTCAGGGGGCCCAAATCTGGCCCTCAGGCTGTAGTTTGCCCATCACTGTTCTACAACATATCAATTGGGGAAATATCTGTGATTTCATTGTTATAGGTTATCTCTGGAAAAGGAAAACTCCTTCTATCCACTAGCATTTCTCTTTAAACAATAGTTGGGGATATTCCTAAGAGCAATGAAAAATTAAGTCCCTAGTTCAGGGTCACATAGCATGTATCAGAGGTCAAAATTAAATACAGGTCTTCCTAGTTCTGAGTCCAGGTTTTTAGTCATTATGCTAGTCTGCTTTTTTAGTATATACAGTAACTAATAATTAAATTAAAAAATGTATGAATGTCAAGGATATCTTTTTAAGGTACATAATTAAAAAATTGGAAACTAACTATAAGCAATTAGTGTTTGGAAATGCATTATCACAATAACATAAATATGCTTTCCAACTATATAGATCTTGCCTATCTTTGGTCATTTTTCTCCATCTGTTCTCATTAATCCTCCAAACAGTATCTATCGAAATTGCTAAAACTCTCCTCCTGGTTCTGATTTAAGACCTCAGCGTATCTTGTATAGTTAAGAGAATTTTGTACCTTGACTTCATCCCCCAGAAGTCCTTCAGTATTTCCCAAAATTCCTTTTCATCTCCACCACATTGCATATTAACGTATTGTTTATAAGTTCTGTGACTCCATCTCTCTCTCTTCTGTCCTGACCAGGTCTGGGTTAGCTAGCTTTTTTTACTTTAGTTATTATTAATAAACTTTATAAAATATAATACTTAGTAATTGTATATTAATTCTAATCTTTACATTTTTGGCAACCAGAAGGAAAAGAGTTCTTAAAAAATGTTTTATGCCTTTGAGAAAAGAATAGAAAATGGATAAATTTTTTCAAACCTGTGCTTCTGCTGTTTTTTACAGGCTACCCCACCCTTCTGCCCTCTTGCTTTCATGCCAGCCCACCTGCTTTCACACCATTGTGACCACTACTGCTCCTGCCTGGGTCTCCCTACCACTGAGGTATGCTGGTATAAAAATAAAGAAGGAGCCAGCAAATAATGTTAGATAGAGGGGGATTTAGAGAGTTTATAAGATGAGACTCTCTTCTAGCTTTCCCCTCACATCAAATATACACTGAGAGACTTCAAGGGGGTGTCATCCCAAAACTGGGTGACCTGGATGATTGTGCCACCCCACAGGAGTTGGGGACGAGGCTTCCCTATAAGATGAGTTATATGGTACCCCAATCTTATTCTGAATGAGGACAGGGTTCGTGCAAGCCTCTCCCAAGATCAGTCAACTTCATAGTGGGTGGTCTTGCTTCAAGATGAAGGAAGCCAGACCAAGCTGTGGTTCCCTCCTCCCCTGTTGTCTCTCAGGTACTCTAGAACACTATCTGACTAATGAATGGCTCTTTTTCTTTGCAATTCAGGGATTGGGGAAAGGGGTGAAAGGCAGAGGGATTTTGGGATACTCTCTTCTCTATTTCTATGGGGTCTGTCACTTGGGTAGGAACCTTTCGGGTTCCCACTCATAAGCATCTCCAGTCACCTCTTCTCCTTAAGTTTCTGTTTCTATCCTTTTCTATAATTGCAAGTTAGATCAGAAAGGGTCTCTCCGCAAGGTTGGATAATGGGAGAAGGAGTCTAAGAGATTGTTCCCAAAATGGAGTCCAAGCACTTAGCTGACTTGATGTTTGAAGTCCTGCTGGGTGAGATGCAATGGAATCTTTGACCAGGTAATCAGGGTATCAATGTCCAAAGAAAGAGCTTCAGGAAGTCCTCAGGACTGGATCTGAGCTGGAATGTCCACCTCCTTCCTCTCCCAGTTCTCTGCCAGAAGTCCTTTTCATCCCATTCCCCTTGCACAAATTCTCTCCTTACACTGGGAAGACTAAGAGCTGCTCTGCTGTCGCCTCCCAGTACTATCTCTGAGTTGAGTCTCTGTGCAGAGAAAGATGTATAAAAATCCTTCCACCCCAATCCCTTCCCCCACCCCACATGGGTTTTCTAGTCTTTCCTAGCCATTTTCAGAAAGGGAACACAGCATGGAACAAAAAACAAAACAAAAAAACAAAAAACTGTGCTATTCAGCCCCACCACCCTTCTAGTTTTTGAAGTCAGAGTTTTGGGGAATAAGTCTGATTTTTTTTTCTTTTCTTTTTTTCCTGACCCAAAACATCAGGGGTAGTCTGTATTTCATATTCAAATACCTGACTTTGTTTTCCTCTCTCAGTTTTGCTCTTAGGGAAGAGGACACAAGGGAATAGCTCTTAAAAGCCCTTTAGCAAAAACCTGAAAAAGATCTCTACTCCTTCTGGTCAGGGTCTTTTACTTAACTTGTAAATAAAATCCATATACCTTTTTTTAGAAATACTGCTGTTGCAAAGCATGCTTAAAATTCTGGAATTCATAGAGCTAGCAAGTGCATATTGACTCTGCTTGATTTTTTTTTACTGGAAGTTTGTATTTGCATTGCATATTTCCCATTTTGTTTGCTTCTCCTCAAGAATATGCTATATAGCAATAGGCTAGGCTGCTTGAATTGCAGACAAAACTGAAATATTTTGACAAGTCTTAAATACTCTCAACATGCAGAATGGAGATTCGACCCAGTGTTTGTATGAGGAACTTCAGAGTTGTGATGAAAGAAATACAAATGGATGAAAATACTGGGGAGGGGAAGGAACCTTAAAAGAGATATGGAAGTTTATTAATGTTAACCTTTTGAGTTTTATTTCCCCTCTATAATAGTGAAGAAGTCTATTAGAATTGGAAAAAAGGACTTTTTAATTCACTGCCTGTATCCTATCATTGTTTATTACATTTTGCTGATTGTTTTAAGATTTAATTTACTTTTTAAGTTTATATATATATATATATATGTATATATTAATCTAATATATAATGTAATAATTTAAGTCCATATATATTAATCTAATCAATATCTTTCTGTTACATTGAATCATTTTAAGCTACTATGTTTTGCCTATTAGATATATTTCTATTATATGATTTTTTTATTTGTACCTTTCCCCTATGACTGTACTGAAGAACATATCATTGTAAAACCCCATAAACATTATACAGGAACCCTTTTTAAGTGGAAAAAACATAACTCCTTATGTATGTTGGATTTGTCACCTGATCAATAGAGGTCACATATTGCTTATAAAGCCTTTTCTTTCATTTTGCCTTTGTTAATTGTCATATAGATGATGATGGATGGACTCCATCAAAACTGGTTACAACCTACATACAACCTTTGGAGAATATAATGACTTAAGTTTTTAAATTGTAATTTTAAGAGGTCTTCAGAAATTATTTTGAATATCTAGTAGCTTCTGGAATGATATTATATATATATATATATATATATATAT
>NC_058132.1:382855773-382902885 GCF_016433145.1 Gracilinanus agilis | reverse complement strand
AATTTGAGCCTAATTTAAAGATCTAGAGTAAACTTTGGGATGCACTAAATTGAACTATAGGGGGTTGAATGCTTTTTTGAAATGTGTACTCTTATGCCAAAGGGGACTGCCCCCAAATTGGCTTTTTGTCAATGTAGCATTTTTCCCCTATTACTATAATATGTTATATACATATATATATAAAAATAATATATTATTATTTTCCCTCTTATTCCTTCTTTTATTTCCCTCTTATTCCCAACTTATTATAATTTAAAAGTTGATCATGTTTCCATGATCTCTTTGGGGAGACTGGTCTCCCAAAAGGATAACAGGGGGGAATGTATAGTTAAAGAATTTTGTACTTTGGACTTCATCCCCCAGAAGTCCTTCAGTATTTCCCCAAATACCTTTTTAATCTCTCCACCACATGGTCATGTATTATTTATAGATTCTGTGAATCTCTCTCTCTCTCTCTCTCTCTCTCTCTCTCTCTCTCTCTCTCTCCTCTCATGACCAAGGCTGAGTTAGCTTGCTTTTTCCACTTTAGTTATTATTAATAAACTTAATAAAATATAATACTTAGTTATTCGTATACTAATTTTAGTCTTTGCAACCTCCATTCCATAAATATTTTTCCATCTGTTTTCCCTCATGATTTCTACATGACCAGCCTTCTTCTATTTATGATCATAATTTCTCAAATACAAGTTATTTTTGATACATTTTGTAGCCTATTTGTACCTCCACTTCCTTTTGGGCTAGTTGTAATTTAAATTTTGTGGCAATTGTTTAGTTTCACAATTAATAATTATAACACATTACCAGGATAGTATTAATGTTTTATGACTCTTTGGAGAGAGATGGAATATGTCAGAGATTGCTGAGAGTACTAAAGACATGAAATAGTAGCTATTCCATTTTTGGGACATGGGATATAATTGAACCTGAGACCTATGAAAGGTTAAGAATAATAGTTAGTTATTGCCTTTTTTCAGGGGGAGGAGGATTACTTTGTTTTGTTTTTTCAGGATGACAAAATTCAAAAGTCAAAGTTGAAGTGAGAAACCAGTTCCAGACATGGATATTAATTATAATAATTTGGATGGCAAGGGAACTATGAAGAAATTAAACTTTTTTGTATGATTCAGTAGGTTTCCCCAAAGCTTGTCCTTTATAGTTGTTGTATGCATTTTCTATAGTCTCAGTGGACTGATCTGTAACAGTGTTTATTGATTGTCTATAATACTTCCTCCTGACTCATCCTTACCAGTAAAGTCATGCATTCAGGCAGTGTGTGATGGGGTTTTGTGAAAGAAAGCTGTTTGGGGATTTTACAAGCTTCATCATTTTTTCCATATACAATCAAGCAGAATCTCACCCTAGTATTCAGTGTTGAGTCCTGATCATTGTCCATCTGAAGTTTTTTTTCACAATATGCCAAATAATTAAGTGGATATGCCATGAAAACTGTAATATAATTTTCTGGTAATAGTTTTTGTTATTCCTTATTTTTTCCATTATTAATGGTTATGCCATTATTTTACTCAATATTGTGGAGCATTCTGTGTATTTTGGGTAGTATTCCAGAGTTTATTGAAGGTCATAAAATATCATATATAGTAGTAAAATAAGTTGGTGATTCTCATCTATAAGGAATTTTTCTTTGGATTGGCTTTCCATATATATCTTTCATATCACTTTTATTATGCAATTACTGAGCTAGAAATATATATTCCATATTAAAAAACATGGAATAGAGAGGAAAGCAATTTAAACATTTGATGAACTCTTTCTATGGCTAAAATAATCTTACTATCAAAGAATTTATTAGAATATTTTTAATTTATTCTTTGAAAGGCAGCATTATTTGAGTCAGAAAGACATGAGTTCAAATTCTGTCTCTGACATATACTGAATGTGGGACTAGTAAAGTCATTTAATTTCTCAATATTCCACCAACTTTTTTAAACAATGTTATAGAGGAGTTGCATTGTGGAGGTGTTTCTTTATCAGAAATTCCCTACACAGAAGAAAATTTATGTCCAGACTCTTCCCCTCAATTCCCTTAAATTTTCATCCTTTAAGCCAAAATGTAGACATTTTGGCAATATACTGTGCTAACATCAACCTCTGACTCAGAATGGAGGAGTCACGACCTCCAACTCAGATAGATAATCCATGGGAGTCAGGACTCCTGACTTAGAGCAGAGGAGTCAGAGTCTAATTAAGGTTAGATCTCTGATTCAAAATAGACATACAAGAGGAGGCAGAGTTTATAAATTGTTTATTTAATATAGACAGGATCAGGAAATACATGCATTGGGACACTTTAAGTACTAAAGTACTAGAGGGTCCAACTGTTATAGCATTGGGACTTTTAAAATTAAAAACTTCAAAATGAAGAGGAAATGGGGAATACACAATGTACAGAGCATGGCAGATGACATCATGAGATTAAGTACAAAAATAATTAGTTACAAAGCTAAGGCTTAGGGAATAAAATTATTGGTTCGAAATTTAATGAGTGTTATCAATGACAATCCTTCCCATGGGACAAAAAAGGAGTTGGAGTTCAGGTGCAAGACAGAGGCCCAGACTTTTGGACAGCAAACCCTTAAAGAATTACTTGGTAAAAGAAATCAAACCCAACTCTTTTTCTCACAAAGTTTCTAAGTCCATAACAATTCCTTGAGGAAAGCAAGATCAATGATTATTAGGAAAGCCGTATTTCTAAGCTTAACCCATCACAGACCAGCTGAATTCTGAAATAAGTTCAGAAATACAAAGTCATGACTTAAAAAATTATAGATAGCAGGTAAGAGCAAGATTTTGGTACTTAGCTCAGGTCTGTGATTTGGTCAGTGCAAAACCACTTCCAAAAATGGGAGTATTACAAAGTGAGTGTCTGGATTCAGTTCATTTCCACATCAGCATGTGAAACCTTTATAGTTTTCTATCCTTTCCTAGGGCACAGATCAAATGGGACTTCTGTTATTTTTTACATAAAGAAGTTATAAAAAGATGTATAACATGGAAATAATTAAAATTTTCCATTTTTCTACTTCTTCCATTTTCTACTTTTAGTTTTTGAAAAAATATGATATTGTATTCTAGTTTAGCTAACATAATATTTTCTGATTATGATAATTAAATGTTTCATATTATTTGATATATTTATCATGATAAGATATCAACAAGGAATCAGTTATGTTAAAAAGTTCTAATGCCCATGGAAAAACATTGGGAAAATAGACAATTTTGATTTTTTTTTGCTGTTAAATCTATGTAAGGCAGATAAGGTTTGTAGCTCTTAGGAATAACCACTTCTACATCTGACACTAATTACCTATTTTCAACCAAGACCATTTTTAGAGTCTATAATAGTGCAACCTGAACTTTGAGTATTTGATTTTCCTGACATGACTCCCTCCTCCTCATGCTTGCTAGATGAGTTTCTTGTCTCTATGGAAATGAGCCTCTATTTTTGTTGACATATAATGTATGAGTTAGTATGATTTTTGTTTGGTTTTGTTTTTTGCCTGCTTGCTGTGTTGAATAATACAATTCATAATTACATCACTTTTTTAACTGCCAGTTTTCTAGAAATCTCAAATCTAGTTATTTGTTTTAGTCTAAACTTCGAAGCCAAATAAAGCAATTAGAGGTGATCATGGATTTTGATTTCTAGAAAATGGGAAACAGAATTAGTGGTTTGGGGTTGAGTATATGGAAAGGAATTGAGAAACTAGGTAGCAGTATTTGGAACATTTCTGCTATTCCAATGGTTAGAGAACTATCAATATAGTGTTAGAGCATACCTAACTAAGGGAGTAACTCCTCTCCTATTACAGGATGTTTTACATGTTGCAAAAACCAAGGATCTTCTGGGCCTTAACTGGAAGAAAAATGTGCTGCCTTTTTTATTTTTAGAAAAATTTTCCATGGTTACATGATTCATGTTTTTACTTTGCCCTTCACCCCATCAAGCTCCCCCCGCTATAGCTAACTCACATTTTCACTGGTTTTAACATCAATCAAGACTTATTTACATATTATTGATAGTTGCATTGGTGTGGTCCTTTTGGGTCTACATCCCCAATCATGTCCTCAACAACCCAAGTGTTCAAGCAGTTGTTTTTCTTCTGTGTTTCCTCTCCTGTAGTTCTTCCTCTGAATGTGGGTATTGTTCTTTTCCATAAATCCCTCAGAATTGTCTTGGGTCATTGCATTGCTGCTAGTACAGAAGTCCATTACATTTGATTTTACCACAGTGTATTGGTCTCTGTGTACAATGTTCTTCTAGATTTGCTCCTTTCACTCTGCATTAATTCCTGGAGGTCTTTCCAGTTCACATAGAATTCCTCCAGTTTGTTATTCCTTTGAGCAAATTAGTATTCCATCACAAACATATACCACAATTTGTTCAGCCATTCCCCAATTAAAGGGCATACCCTCGCTTTCCAGGGTTTTGCCACCACAAAGAACACAGTTATATATATTTTTCTACAAGTCTGTTTATCTATGATCTCTTTGGGGTAAAAACCCAGCAATGCTATGACTGGATCAAAGGGCAGGCATTCTTTTATTGCTTTTTGGGCATAATTACAAAATGCCATCCAGAATGGTTGGATCAGTTCACAACTACACCAGTAGTGCATTAATGTCCTCATTTTGCCACATCCCCTCCAACATTCATTACTCTCCCCTACTATAATTTTAGCCAATTTGCTAGCTTTTGCAGAGGGTCCAGGTGCTATTCTGTGTTGGAAATCTGACTGAATTATGCCTAAGTCAAAGAATAAGAAGGGAACACTTTAAAAAAATATACAACAAGCCAATTATTATTGTTTTTTTTTACTGTTTCCCCTTCATTAAAAGAGAACCCATTTTGGAAGATTTCTGAGCCCCCCAACTGGAAAGTCTGCCAGATAACATCTTGGGAAATTAGGCAAAGAAACTCCTGTGCCAGTTTTTCCTAAGACTTCTTCTGAAGTTTCCAATGCTACCAAGTGTTATAAATCTCCTAAAAGGTTCTTCTGAATTCTACCAGCAGCCACTTGGCACTAAGATAAGATAGTCCAGAAAAGGAATGTTACAACCTTTTCAGCCAGAAGATTGGATAGAAATGAGTTTTTCAATTTTTCCACAGACTCCAATCCTAAGGACATGGACAATGACTCCCTGGTGGAGGACACTTTCCACTCCCAGAGTTCATTCCAGTTCCTGGAGACCCCATGAACAATGACCAAAGAAGATGCTGTTAATCTTTCTGAATATCAGGAGGAAGTTAAGTCCTTAACTCTCAATGGACTCTAATTCTAATTAAAGACATAATGAAGAGGCATTATACGTAGATTATCATTGGTGGTTTGAGTAAGATGTGTGATACTGATAAAAGATGACAGATGGACAAGATTTGAAGATTAAACATTGATACTATTCCCTGTTCCTTTGAAGAGCATCTAAGAAATATCTTCCTAATGATGGCTTCAGTTGAAACCAAGGAAGCTACCATCATCTGCCTTGACAGACAATAAGAAAGAGCAAGACATTCAAGTATACTGCAATGAGGTCTACAATGGAAGATGGGATGAACCTAGTGGCAGATTTAGGCAGTAATAACCCAGGGTTCCTTGGGACCCATGAGTGGAAGGCCAGGAGATGGACCATGGGAAGGCAATCAGAATATCATCCCTTGGTATTAGAGAGGCAAAAACGCCTATTCTTCCCTATATCGACACTTCTAAGAGTTGAGTATCCCTAGTTGAATGATTTTGGAAAAGTCAGTGATTCATCTAAAAGACTCCCTGTCAATATGTCAGTAGAAAAAGAGGAAGAACAGTCCAAAGAGGTAGCCAGGAAAGTGGAAACCTACATGATGAGAGCTCTGCCTGCAGCCTCAAGGAATATCAGAGACCTAGAAGGAAAAACATAGAGATATACATGGGCCTTTGGGCCCACTAAGATTCACTGCCCCTCCGTGGACCTTATTATTTATAGAACATCTACTAATAGACAAGGGCACACGACCCTTTTTAGCATAGGAGCACAGGTCAGCCTTATTCCTGGAAATTCTGATATTGCTCAAAGAAAACCCAAACCTGTTTAGGGACTTGGTGGCCATACTACTGCGGGTAAATGCAGCACAGAAAATTTGGAAGTGGGTCATGTCTTTTCTCTAAGTTTAAATTCTTACAATTCACACTCACATCCTTTGTTTGAATAGGTCTGGCCACTGAATTATTGCTTCCAGGACTTGGAGTAACTCCTGGTAGAAGAGGGTCTCCATATAAGGTATTATATGTGGGTAACATTTTTATGAGTAGTGCTAATGCACAGAGACCATCAAAATAGCCATGATTATAGTCAATCACCTAACTACCAGAAACTAGGCTTTAGCCCTCCATCAAATTCAGGGCCCTATATAGCATGTTTAGTTTTTAAGACATTCTGAGGCAGAGGCTTACTAACTACAATCCAGGAAAAGTTGTTAGCCTTGACAGCATGGAGTCAAAGGTGCCCAAAACCTATTCGGCATGTATGAATTATCTACCTGAGCCTGACATTTGTTATTGCTTATAACATTCTCTCGCTCTTTCCCAAGAGGAGTAAATGGAATCTGGCAATTTATGTTTCCCCTTTCAGTAAATGGGAATCAAGTGATAGTGGAGGAATTCCAGATAGAAGTGACATTGGGTCCTGAACCCTTTAAAATAAAGGTGAAAAAATCCAAACCCCCCAAAATGCCTAAGCATTTTCAGCCTAAGGCTGAAACATAACCATCCCCTAAGTCCTTTGTTATCATTTTAGTCCAAAATGTATTCCCAACATATATTCTCAACAATAGTCCAACAAATATTGGGCACTACTCAGCAGATCTTTCCACATGTCCTCACTATAGTTTGTAACTTGTTTTCCTTTATTCAGACTGTTGGGTAGGGCTGCTAGGTAAATGGACTGTTCAGGATTGTTATTATTGTATTACTGTGTAATTGCTGCTCCATTTCTCTAGCAAATTTTCCAAACCAAATTTCTCAGGGATTTATTTATTAAATTATCATTAAGATATGATTTGTGTTAGAATGATTTAGAAGTAATTAGTCATTAGGCAAAACGAGTGGATTGTGATAGCTGTGAAGTATATAGTTTGATGTTATAGATTGTGATATTGGAAATTTGGGGGTCTTAATATTGAGATCCATGATATAAACTTCCTGTGGACAGTTAGGGGACTTGAAAACTACATTTCCCATGATTCAATGGGCTTCCTGTCTTACATGGTGATGTGAGCCAATGTAAACAGAAGCTTAAATAGGAAGAACTTGATGGGTACTTTTGTTTCCCGAGGAAGCAGCCAGAGGGTAAGCATGGCAGCCATTTGAATTAGATCTTAGCAGGCATGTGGTTCTTTTTAATTATCAGTATGCCTGTTAATAAAACCCTAATATCTTTAATTATATCCATCTATATTAATTTTATTTGTTACAGGATATTGTTTGATGTTTATAATGATAGGACTGCAATATGGAGTCACTAAAGCTGAGTGGTCCTGTGCCCATAGAAATAGAGGCAAAACAGACAGTTTTTACTTTTCTATTGTTAATTCCATGTGAGACAGATAAGATTTTTTGCTTTTTGATTTGATGAACTCTTGATATGCTGCAGAGTTCTGGAGCCAAACTCCTTCTACTTCCTTAGAAAATTAAAGTTAGATTCTCCCACCATTTTGTCGTCCTAATAAAGAAACTCCCTTTCCTGGAACTTCACTTGTGAGGGTCTAGAAAATTTTCTCACCATATCTAATTTTGATTAGGAATGCCCACACCTAGAAAGCCATCAACCTCCAGAGAAAGAACTGCTGGAGTCGATTGGGTATAGATCAAAACATATTATCTTTCACATCACTGTAGTTATGGTTTTATTTGGGGTTTTTGGTCTTTTATGAGTGTGCTCTTACAACAACAGCAGATATGGAAGCATATTCATGACTATACATGTATGAGTCAGATCAAATTGCTTACTCTCTATGAGTTGGGGTGGCAAAGGAGTGGGGATAATTCAGATCATATAATTTCAGAAATCATGCTGACAATTATTATATATATAACTGGGAAAATAAACTATCTTTAAATAAAAAAGAAAAGAAAAAAGATGAATAAAATGATCACAAATAAAAATAAAATATAAAAGATATATAAAGTGATGCAAAGTGAAGCGAGCAGAACCAGGAGATTATTATACACAGTGACAGAAATAAAGCAATAAAGTGTGATGATCAACTATAAATGGCAACTATTATCAGCAATGAGAATATCTAAGACAACTCCAAGGACTTGTGACAAAAAGGCTGTTCACTGCCATAGAAGGAATTGACTGAGTCTAAAGGAAAATTGAAGCATACAATTCTTTTCTTTATTTCCTCCATGAATTTTTCACTAGTGTAAGTGATATATCTTCTTTCACAATATGAGAAACAAAGAACTATGTATTTTACGATAAGACATGTACAAATTATGTTAACAACCCTCTTGGGGAAGATGGAGAGGTGAGAAGGGAGATAACATGGATCACAAAATGTTAGACAAACAATTATTAAAATTTATGTCAACATTTAATTGGAAAAACTATAATTTAAATTTTGAAAAGTAATTGGGAAATGCTAACAAAATAAATAAAAATACAATACAACAACAAAGCAATGTCCACATTTATGTCTGGCACTGAGTATCAGTTTTCAAACAAATCCATTTTAGGATATATATAGCCTTGCCATCTGAATCCCAACTTTGAATGTCCTTCCCTGTCATATCTTTGGAATGAAACATATTTTTCTTTAACAATACCTTATTCATATTATTGATAGTTGGACTAGAGTTATCATTTGGTGTCTACATTCCCAATAATATCTCCCAAAGCCCATGTGTTCAAGTAGTTGCCTTTCTTCTGTGTTTCTCCTCTGAATGTGGCTAGTTTTCTTTCTTATAAGTCCCTCAGCTTTGCTCTGAATCCTTTCATTGCTGCTAGTATAAAAATCTGTTATGTTCGATTGTACCACAATGTATTAGTCTCTGTGGACAGTGTTCTCCTGGATCTGCTCCTTTCACTCTGCATCAATTCCTGAAGGTCGTTCCAGTTCATATGGAATTCCTCCAGTTCTTTATTCCTTTGAGCACAATAGTGGAATGAAACATATTGCCATTTAGTATGCATGTGCATTTAGTTTTGTCTACTTGCCAAGTTGCTAAATGATAAAATTTTGTGATTATATTTTTTCCTGAATAGCAATTTTCTAAAAAAACCTGTTGCCAAGCATTTGCTTTAACCCAAGCCATGAGTACAAATAAAATACTGAATAAAAAAATGAAATTAAGGTAATGAAAATTAAGAAGAAAAGCTTATCCACTGCAACCCTGAAATACAACATTTCATATTAAAGTGGTCCAAAGAGAAGATAGAGGGACAGTATTAAAGCAAGTGGAGGCAGAATGGTACCTAACCCAGGAAGTCAGGAAAAAGAAGGTTCCTAAGGTAAAGGTTGCATTTTGGTGGAGGGAGAAAATTTTAAGAGAAGCTTAATTTCTCTTTTAATTCAAGGGTATAAGAAAATTCTCTTCAAATTTAATTTTTTTATCTTTATCACCAGTATACCAAACAAGGAAATATTTTATACCTATAGGAACCTCTGTTGTTAGTTAACTTAGTTTTTGCTGAAACTAGTTAAAAATATGCAGTTAAAATATTGCTATGTAAGCACCTCTTTAAGACATTGAGTTGTTTATAAATAATTCAAAGCCAAAAGTACACATGGACACTAGGGGACCATATAATCAAGTCTCTCTCATATACTATATGGAATTTTGTGTTCCATCCATAGATAATGTCATTTAATCCACTAAGTTATGCAGACATATTCATGTACATACCTTTTAAAATGAAATTGTACTTTAAATGAAGTATTATGTCAACATTTATGAAATCTGGACAGTACCTTAAAAGACTAAAATTGTATATTAATATTTAGAAAAAAATTTAAAACCTATTGTCTTGAACTCATACTCAAACTTAGTGCATATTAAAATAAATATTAGTTAGGAGATTGCTAAAGAGCTTAAAACTACAGATTCATTGACTGGACTTAATAAAAATACCAGGTCTCTGAAAAAGCATTATACTGGCAATTTACTTACCAATTCACTAGAAGCATTTGTTAATTAGAAAACATAATTTATGTAACCTCCTTCCCTTGAAAGAGACTACCTGAAAATGTAAAAGATACAATGAAATTTGATTTCTTTCAATTTCTTAATGTACATGTTTCTAAGGACATTTGAAAATATGAAGCCTACATGATTAACATGGTCGGATCAATTTATGTAATTCATGTTGCTGTTTCCAAACTCTATTAATATCCCTGGCAAACCAAGGCCTTATTCAAACTAATATTTCCCCAGAATTATATTATCAAAATATGTTATCAAAATCTGGGTAAAGTGATTCTACTTCCTTCTGGGAACAGATAGGTAGTGCAATGGATAGGGAACCAGGCCTGGAGTCATGAAGACCTGAGTTCAAATATGACTTCTGAAACTTACTAGCTATGTGACCCTGGGCAAATCACTTAACCATGTAAAATTAGCCTAAAAAGGAAATGGAAAATCACCTCAGTATCTTTGCCAAGAAAATTCCAAACAAGATCACAAAGAGTTGGATGTGGCTGAAATGACTCAATGACTACTTTTTCCTATTTTAAATTTTTTTTAATTTAAAAATTTTCAATTTTAATTTAATTTTAAATTTAATTTTAAAATTTTTGAAATTTTAATTTAAAAAATTTAATTTCATATTCAAAACATAGTTTGCTATCTCAGTTAGACAACAGAGATGGATACTTTTATCACAATTCTCTACAAGTCTGGTCCTTTCTTTCTCCCAATTTAAATTTACCTATAAACTCCAGTGTTTAGTTTGCAAAATACACACAAACACAAACACACATAAACACACACACACACACACACAAACTTAGTTATTGTTCCTTTCACACAAATATCCTTTGGAAGAGGACAAAGGCTTTAATTTTTATCCTGCTCTTTTTGTCCATAAATATGCATAATCCTCAATTAGATTATTTGACTTTTGGTTAATAATTATATTAAAAAGGTACTAAGATGGTACATTCAGAAGGACAAAGACTTGTGCTTGTAATTGAACAGGAAAAGGAAACAAAAGAACATTGTACAGTAGATAGAGTTTTGACCTCACAGTCAAGAGCTGGGTTTGAGTCCTGCCTTTGAAATTTACTGTTGTAATCTTGAACAAGTTGTATCACTCCTGAGCTTAAGTACTCTTGTTAAAAATGAAAATGATAATAGGACCTACTTCATAAAGACACCTTGAAGGCCAAAATAGAGAATGCATGTGAAATTCTTTGCAAATCTTAAAACATTCAGGGAAATTTTATGTATTATCCTATTTGAGATGTTCCACCAGAATTTCAATCATCCGAAATGTTTTCCTAAGTCACCATACTATTTTCTAATTATCAATATTTTCTCAGTCATGACATTTGGCTGGAAATCATAGAACACTGATCTTGGAGCAATCATAATTATAAGTAACTTAAAAGATAATATAAATACTATTGGTGCTCAGAAGTAATTTTTCAGGGATAATTTACACAAAGAAAGTAGTTTGAAAAAGAATTGGTCCAGTTATATTTCAAAGATGAGAAGAGGGTAGATAGATTGAGTGTTGCCTTAGTTCTTGGTGATACATTCAAAGAACTAGAGAAAGACATCCACAAACTGGATCAATCCTCTAAGAAAGATCTTTCTTTTCTACTAGTAGTCAACTAGTCATGGCTTCATTTGTAGCCCCCAGTAGTGAGAGTAAACCCCAGACTGCAAAGTCTCTGAGAAGTCATGGTCTGGTCAGAATCAGTCACACAGCCTAGGAATCACATGAGGACCCCCAAACCCCTCCTGTACTTGGCAACAACTAGTTGCCCTCATTCTATCCACTGAAACCAAACATTTCCCTAAGAATCTAGACTAGATGGTTACCTGAAATTTATTATCCTATAGGAAACTGAGTTTCAGTGAGGTAAACTAAGTCATTGTACTAAGATTATAAAACATTAATAACCATTGTCAATGTAAAAAGCTTACTTAATCCCTTAGCCTACATCACTTTCTCTATAAAATACTAACTGTGATCAATAATCCTTGCCTCTGATTGCTACCAACTTCATTGGTCCTCCTGATGTGTGTCATCTTTACTACCACATCTCATTCTTTCTCCTCAGCCTTTCGGGACCCCAAATGTTTGTTAGGATCCCGTAGGACCCCCTAAAATAATGCCCAAACGTGGTGCCCCCTGGAGGTATATTGATTGCAGGTAAGAAGAACCTTCCCCCCACTCCAGTGACAAGGGGCATTATTCATAGAGCAGGAAAGGCATCCCAGGTGAGTTGGACCTCCTCCACCACAGTGGCAAGGGAATTAAGTAAGAGTATGGGAGAGGTTTGGGGGCCTCATGCGATACCTAGACTGTGAGACTGATTCTGGTCAGATCATGACTTCCTACAGACCTGGCAATCTGGGGTTCACTCTCACTACTGTTCCTTTTTTATTTAAATTAAACAAATGGCTAAAATGAGAAATTCTAGTTTGCTAAAGTTCTATTTGTTTATAAATGGAGCTTTTGAAATTTCATTTTTTACTAGAAACTTTTTTCAGAGTGTGTCTCAGAATATGCTGTGCATGCTGTCCTTCGTGTTTTCTCATAGGCAGACAATTCTTCACTGCTTTTGCGTAGGAGCTGAGATGACTTCCACTTAGGAGTCTTTTGCTCCAAGTCAGGTGGTGCAATCCTGGGGTTATTAAGACTGCCTCCACGACAAAGCATCTCCTCTGAGCTTTTTGCCTAGCCTTAGTTGTATTCTTAGGTTTGCTATGAGGATTTAAGGTCCTTTTGCCTTTATGACAGGCATCACGTAACACAGCTTAAGAGAGCTTCTTTTATTAGGACTGATTCTGTTAGTATCCTATTCTTGGTTCCATAAACTAAGCAAATAGTGACTTCTCCTTTACTTATAAGTCAAATTTGTTTAATTTCTAAGTGTATGGGGTAATATACTAGGACCTGGTATGGAGCTTGGAAGAGAATCAACATTATCTTAATATATAACAATATTTTTGTACACTTTCATAGCTAATGTACCTTAAACTTTAGGATTAAAATATAAATCATATATCGTGGCAAGTAAATATGATCAAATTCTAATGAATTGCTATTCATTGTTTATATTTAAACACATATTTTCAGTTTTTTCAGAATCATATTTGCATAAATTACATGTTTTGGTAACATTAATATGTAACAATGTGGCCAAAAATCCAATACTTGTTACTGCTTAGGTTGCAGTATTGTTTTCCATACCATATCAAAATTCAATTAGCCTGCTAATTAACACATTAGGTTTTAAATTTGTTGTGAGGAAGGGGTTAATAGGTTTGCAGGAAGTTTTAAATCTTTTGCAATATTATCTAAAAGGTGTCCTGATTGTGGTTTATTTTGCCTTCGTATACTCTCAATGGATATTGATTTAAAAGTTCAGAACTTCCAAATGTATACCTCAAAATAGTTTTATCTAATTGATTATATTTTACCAACAATGTTCTGATATAACATTTGTTTATGTATTTTCCACTAGATTTTTTATTCCTTGTCTCCTTTTTACCCTTATAACAAACAGGGGAAAGGTAATTACACTTAATTGTTTACAATAAATAGTCTTATATGATTTCTGGGTTGGTCAAATTTTTCTAGTCAAATAAATTATTCATTTATATTGTTTGCATATCACTTTTGTCCTTATCCAATTCAGGTGAAAAATGAATTTTCTTTACAATATAGCTGTATACACACTTCATATTTCCACATAATTACTCATTAACAAATTGTATTTTAATGCATGTTAATCTTCAATGGCATTTCACAATAACAGATTAATAATATTTGAACTTCTTTTTTCTTTAATTTCTTTATTTTTTACATTTTGATCTAAATTCCAGTTTACTTGAATAACCTTTCAGGGACATTCATTGAGGAAGGATTAAACTCTATGTTGATAGCCAAGATAGATAGAAACTAGCCAGGCTAGTAGGACACAGGATCTCTTTCAGGATCTCCTTTTGATTATTTCTGGATTTAATGCTCCCTGACTGAGAAAGATAACTAATTGCCGCACTTTCCAAAAACAATCTTCATGTACTTTAGGATACCTGGAGCCTTCCTAAAGTTCTTAGTGATACGGTGCTATTTAATTCATTATGACAAGCAAACCTCATGTCATGGGCCAATGACACAGGAAAAATGAATACTATCCATGTCTTCAAAGAGTGTACATTCTCCTGAGGAAAAATCATATTTTATTGGTTTGGGATCTTTATAAGTTCTACTTTGTCCTTAGCATACTAGATAAAATAAAATTAAAAACTCCAATTGGGCTTCAAGATTTATTCCATGGATTCAAATATGTGTGTGTATGTATTCTACTGCCTTAAAATTTTTTTTTGCTAGAAATAAAGTTGACTCAATTTCCTAGAACATGTATCTCATTCACTAATTTATTGTCTTCTATTCTTGTTAGCTTGAATGAAGTAGACTCAGTAACTTACAGTTACAGTTAGTTCAGCTCTTTAAGATAAGTTAGGCTTCTCTATTTGTTGTCTCTAGAATCCAGGCTTTTCTGTATTATTTCTGATTGGGAAATGAAGTATGAAGAGTTAAATTTCTGGGGAGTAGGAGTTTGAACAAAAGCCAGTGAGCAGTTTATTAAATGCAAAACACTAAGTTTATTATTAGAAAATACGGATAGGAAATAGGAAGGAAGAAAGTAAAAGTAACCTTATAATAGGTTATAACTATACCCAAGATCCCAATTCTAACTAAAATTTTCTAGAAAATCCTAAATCTGCCTGCCTCAGAGGGTAGTATCTTCTTTTTTTAAACCCTTACCTTCTATCTTGGAGTCAATGCTGTGTACTGGTTCCAAGGCAGAAGAGTGGTAAGGGCTAGGCAATGGGGGTCAAGTGACTTGCCCAGGGTCATATGGCTGGGAAGTGTCTGAGGCCAGATTTGAACCTAAGACCTCCCATCTCTAAGCCTTATCTCAGTCCACTGAGCTAGAGTAGTATCTTCTTCTATGCCAAAGCCCTCACCTGCTTTCCTTCTCTATCTAATAATATAACCACTCTCTATCTACCTTATCTACCCATGTTATTAATAATCAAAAAGACTATTAAGACTTTAATTCCATTTCTGTGTCTCCAACCAGAGAGAGTGCTAGCAACACACCCTCTCCCCAGGAAACCAAGAGACAAAAAGTCCTTTTGCAACTCTCTGCATCTGACTAACTCCCTTCCTCACACCCTTCTAACAACCACTAATTGACAAGCAGCACAACATGGGGTCTCTTACTGAAAAATATTATAACTCCTTTTCTACTTAAATATAAAAAAGAATAAATTAATAAAACTCTTATAGAAGATATCTCTAGTTCTAAGTTCATGGACAAAACTGAGATAACATAAACGTTCTGAACCAATGAATGATTGATTAGGGGTCAGAAAACTAGCCTCTGTTTTTCAGTGCTGCCTTCCTACATTTTTCCTACTCTGAATATAATCTCAGATTCTATCATAACAGGCCTACAACTTAATATTTTTGAAAGTTTAACATAGCAATTATATAATTTCTGCCACAATAAGAAATGTTCATTTGTTTTCTATAAACACAAAATCAAAGCCTTCATTACTTTCAAGTCTCTTTGGATGCTTTTGTCTTACTTAAATTTTGTTCCAAAAGGGAAGAAATGGTTTCTTTGTTCGGGAATTTAATTTTGACAAAAGCATCACTTCATCTTTCTCAGTGAAAGTGTTTCTCCTGATTAAGAAGGCTACACTCTTGTCATGGAGAGCACAGGAAGGATTAAGGAGTTGTAACTCTTCAGACATCTGTGACCCTCTCAAATACAACCTCTCAAGAAGATTTCCACACTTGACTGACTGATCTCTGAAATGTTTTAGCAATGTCTTTCAAGGAACAAAAGCTTTTGGGTTTAAGGGACTTTCTTAGAGTCCTATGCTGTGAGAAGTCCTTATTCTAGAAAGTTCAATGCTCTTATTATCTTGTATCAATTTTATATGTATGTTGCTTTTCTTTCTGACCAAAATGATATCACTGGATTATGTCTTTTGACTCACACATAAATTGTATTCAAGTGTGGCAGAAATGTGCAAAGCTGTTATCCTCTCTCTTCAAGAGTTATCAGGATCCCTTGAGAAAACAAGTCAAGAGGAATGGTTATATATGTAACTCATATGTATATACATACATAAAATATGTATATGTCTATATATAATTTTACTTTGTCACAGTGTTGACTACATACTGCCAAAGATGGAATTCAAAAAATGTAAAATAGCATATTTAATGAAGAAAGCTAGAGAAATAATCATTGCTAGCCTCTATGTGGCACTTTAAGGTTTAAAAAGTACTTTACTATTATCTAATTTTTTCCCCAAAATAAGGCTGGGATGTAGGATCTATTATAATCTCTGTTTTATAGAGGAAGAAACTGAGAGACAGAGGTTTACAAACTTCTCCAGGGTCACACAGTTAGTAAGTATATGAGGCCAAATTTGAACTCCAGTACCTCTTTATGCAAATGCAATCATTACTAAATAATTGTTGAAGAAATGAGGAAATGAATCCTTGTCTTCCTAAAATCTCATTTCTAAAATGTTTTAGAAGAAAAAAAACATTCTTCTCAACAGTCTTGTGTGAATCTTATTTTCGATTCTCTTTCTATCCTTCCTACCATTACTGCCTCAAAAAAGATCTCTACTTTCAATTACACTGTTTCATACTATGATATAGACTAGACTGTCTATGAACATTGACATTAGTGGTAGAATTCTAAAGGTATATTACATATTCAATGACCAATGGGTCTATATTAAAGAAATGTCAAATGAAACTCATATTCCTGATATAAATTAAGAACAAAAGTATGGAAACTCAGGTCAAAGATTTACTATGAAAAGAAAAAGAAAGGAATTGGATTTATTATGAAGGAAATTTTAATAAGAGATATCATTTAAGGAAATGCTTGGTAATTTTTTTCAGTGCTTATAATTGGAGGAGTGGATAGATTGCTGCTCCTGGAGTCAGGAATATCTGAGTTAAAATTCAGCCTCAGATAGTTGCTGGTAGGTGACTTGGTAAAATCTTTGATTTTAATCTTTAGTAAAATGAGAATAATAATAAGATCACCTATATCATCATATGTGAAGATGAAATGAGGTAATAATTATTAAAAACTTAGCAAAGTATCTGAAATATTGTAGTGTTATGTAAATGATAGTTATTATCACCATTATTACAAAAAACATAGGGTAATAATTATAATAAAAATCTGGCATTAAGTTAAAATCACTTCAACCTACAAAATAAAATAATGAATTGGTAGAAACAATGGAAAATGAAGGAAAGGACCTCATTTATAAAAACAAAATTTTCATGCAGAAATTTAATTGCTATAAATCAGTATAGAAACCTAAATTTACTGTAAAACAATTTAATCAGAGAATACTTGACCTACTTGCCAAGGAGAGAAAAATGTCTCTTGAGGGTAATAGTGTTTTGTAATTTGAACTCAGTGACAAAATATGACAAAAAGAATGGTGGAAAGTTACATATCATATCACACCATAATATAGAAATAAGCTGTGGAGGGAAAACAACTACTGGTTGAAGAAAGCTTGGAAAAAGAATGAAATATGTGCTTATCCTGAAGCTGTTAAAGGATGAAATTGGAAAGATCATTGGGAAAAAAAAAGATCAATGATATACACAAGGATTTTTATGAGTCTTTCTCTCTTTGTTTCAACCATCAAGGATAGGTGAGAAACCACATTTAGAATATAATATCACAGTACTCCATTTTCTATGTAGGAAATTAAATTGTACTAAAGAGGACAAAAAGAAGAATCTCAACTGGACTAAGGATACAAAAAGAAAATATTTACTTTAGACCAAACAATTTTGAGGATATTGAGACATCAATTCTCAAAATATCTAAAGGAAGGCAAATTGCAATAGGGAAAAGTAAGTGAACTGATTATTACAAAATGAAAGGGGCAACTGGGTGACACAATGAATTGAGAGCCAAACCTAGATGGGAGGTCCTGGGTTCAAATATGGCCTCAGACACTTCCCAGCTGTGTGACCCTGGGCAAGTACCTTAACCTTCATTGTCTAGCCCTTATCACTCCTCTGTCTTGGAACCAACACATAGCAGTGATTCTAAGACAGAAAGTAAGGGTTAAAAAAATGACTACCAAGAGATTGCGAAAATGACTATGCTTCTATTTGTCTACTTTCTTTTCTGTACAAAATGACTTAGATATACATTAAGCGAATTATTGGGGAAGATATTGGAAAGCAATAATTAATCTTTCACAAGAAATATTCCATAGCATATTGTATCTTTAATATTACATGATTGTTTGATATGTAAATTAAAGATTTCACTGTATTTATTGTCAAACTTTTATTAGTATTTATATAGTGCTATATTTTCAAATTATTTTACATATATGTACATATAAATTTAAAATTATAATAGTATAACATAATATATAGGTATGTATAATATATATGTACTTATTTGATCCTCACAAAAAACAGGAGGGGGGAATGTGGAGGGGATTTAAGGCCTAAACAGCCTTATAGATTATTGATTAACTTGGGTAGATAGGTAGATAGATAGGGGGTATATTATTAGATAGACAGAGTAGGAGAGTAGGCTAGGCCCAGCCTGGCAGAAGGTACAGCCCTCTAAGGCAGATAGATTTAGGGTTTTTTAGAAAAACTTTAGTTAGGATTGGGATCTTAGGTATAGTTATAAGTTACTATAAGATTTCTCTCACTTTTCACCTTCCTATTTCCTATCTGTATTTTCCTAATAATAAACTAAGTATTTTGTGTTTAAGAAACTACTCTCCTGACTTTTGTTCAAACTCCTACCCACAAAATTTTACTCTTCATAGCCTCTGTTTTGGAGAGAAACCCAAGATACTCATGCTTCATTCTTCTATTTTTGCTTGTGACTACCTGGATTTTATCACCATAATTCACAGTAGATTTTTTGCATTAGACACCTTTTCATTTTTCTTTTATGAAGTATCTTTCCTTACTAGAATATAAGTAAAATGTAAGCAGGGACTCTTTCTTTCTTATATTTGTTGCCCTAGAACTTAGAATCCTACCTGAAACTTTGTTAAGTCTTTAATAATTGATTGTTGACTGCCTGTTGACTGAATGATCCCGAAGAGTATCAAATAGGAAAGGATTATTATTGTTATTTTTATGATTACTATGACATTGAATACTATAAATGCTCATAACTTGCAAACAATGATGATAGTTATTGTTATTATTTAGCTTAATTGGTAAATTTACATTAATAAATTTATTTAAATCTTTGATAATTTACTATTTGATGAGTTTGTTTTAATGCATTTAAGAATTATTTAGTAAATTTATGCAATAAAATATTTTTTAATTTTAATAAATCTGGAGGCATATATTTTGTTTTATTTTGTTTTGTTTTGTCAAATACTTTATGTTAGAAAAACCATTTTAATCTTTCCTGCAACCAGATTGAGAAAAGAAAACAATAATTTGCCTCATTTTCTTAAAGGAAATTTTCATTTTTCTTTGTTGTAATCAACAGTATAAAAAGTAATGAAGCTTGAGATACATATAAAATCATTAAGCCAGAAAATACTAGAGATCACCTATTTAATTCTCATTTTACAAATGGTATACTGGAAATTGAGAGTAATTAATAAATGCTTTGACAAGTGTCATATAGCCAGTGAGTAGCTAGGCTAAGTGGATTAATTTATTATGTTTCCCTAAGAACTCTTCTTATTCAAAGGAAGCCTGATTTTGATAAGATAGTAATAGTACATTCTCAGGATGTCTACAGAAACCAAAGTATGTTCTTGGCTTTCAAGTTATAGTTCAGTTTCCTAGGGATATAAACTCTTATCTTACCAGTGGAACAGACTTATGTTGACAAAAATATTCTGGTTGATCCTGAAGACATAAAATTCTACTGTAGTGAAGGATGAGGCAATTAGAGTCAAACTGTGGAGAATGGGCAACAACAAAACTGTAGATAGACAAATTTCAACTCCATTGGGCAAAACCAGGCACTTCCAGCAACTGCTGAGAAAAGGCTGGTTCAAAAATAGAGCTGTCTAACATAGCACCCTGCTTTTGAATGGATGGATACTGGGATTCACAGCAGCTTCACTGCAGGCACTCTGCTCCCTTTGGGAGTTAATCTTTGGAAGTCTTGATATTATTTGATTTTGCCTCATAACTGGCAACAAGGGCCTCTAATTCCTGGCCTAGTGAAATACTGGGGGAGGAATGCTCTGATTTGTGACCAATTCCATGTCTGCTGTTTCATTCCTACAACATCAAAGCCATTTTACACCTTTCTTAATATTTATTTGACTCCACATTAGAATATTTTCCCAATATAACAAGATATTAAGTGATTTAAATGCACTTGTATGGGGAAAATTATTTTTTATAATAGGTACGTATATATTTTATCCATATTAATGGTTTTTCCATCTCTCATTATATAGTATATATAGGTCATTTATTTTGACATCTCTATTACATCTTAATGCATTTGTGGAGAAGAATACTCAATCAAAGGAGCAGCAGAATTTTAATTAAAACATATGTTAAAAAATAAATAGCAGAGTAAGTATCACATTGAATAACAACTCTATGTTAATTTTGGCTAACTAGTAAATTATGGAAAAGAGAAAGGTTATACTAGATCAAAATTTCTACCTGTATAAGCAGAAAAAAAACTGCAGTATTTCACTTTTAATGTGATATAAATTCGTACTCACAGACTTTTCATTATTTGTATTTGGTTTGGTTGTCCTTGTTATTGTTATTGTTTGTGATCATGATGATGATGATGATGATGATGATTACTTGTTTGGGGGAGAAGAGTTAAGATAAAATGCAGAATCTTCCTGATCAATCATTTAAAATAAAAAAATCAGGGGGGCGGCTGGGTAGCTCAGTGGATTGAGAGCCAGGCCTAGAGAAAGGAGGTCATAGGTTCAAATCTAGCCTAAGATACTTACCAGCTGTGTGACCCTGGGCAAGTCACTTGACCCCCATTGCCCACCCTTACCATTCTTCCACCAAGGAGCCAATACACAGAAGTTAAGGGTTTTAAAAAATAAAAAATAAAATAAAATAAAAAATCAGTGGGGAAAATTGCAGCTGACAATTTTTTCATATCATTCCTTTATTTTGATTTTCAATTTAAAAAAATTCATTTATTTTTCAGAGTTTTTCCAAGGTTACATGATTCGTGCTTTCTCCCTCCCCTCTTCCTTTCCCCCTCCCAGAGCTGACAAACAATTCCACTGGGTTATACATGTATTATCACTCAATACCTATTTCCATATTATCCATTTTTGTAATAGTCTTTTAAAACAAAAACCTCAAGTCCTATACCCATATGAACAAAAAACAATTAATGAATCATATGTTCCTACTCCCACAATTCTTTCTCTAGATGTGGATAGAATTCTTTCTCATAAGTCCCTCAGGATTGTCCTGGATCATCACATTATTATTTTTTATAACAGGTACCTATATATTTTATCTATATTAATTGTCTATTCCATTTGATCATCCCATCATGTTACAGTTACTGTGTACAATGTTCTCCTGATTCTGCTTATTTCACTCTGCATCAGTTCACAGAGGTCTTCCCAGTTTTAAAGAAATTAAGCAGTTCATCATTCCTTATAACTCAATAGTATTCTATCACCATCCTATACCACAATTTGTTGTCATTCCCCAATCAAGTGACGCCCCCTCATTTTCACATTTTTGTCACTACAAAGAGCTCAACTACAAATATTTTTGTATAAACATTTTTTTAATCTCTTTAAGGTACAAACCTAGTCATGATATTCCTAGATCAAAAGGCATGCATTATTTTAAAGTCCTTTGGGCAAAACTCCAAATTTCCTTCCAGATTGGGTGGAACAACTCACAACTATATGAGCAATGCATTGGTATCCAAATTTTGCCCCATCCCCTCCAACATTTATTATTTTCCTTTACAGTTGTATTAGCCAATATGCTAGGTGTACAGTGGTAACTCAGAGTTGTTTTTATTTGCATTTCTTTTATCAGGAGGGATTTAGAACATGTTTTTCATGCAATTAATCATAGTTTTGATTTCTTCATCTGAAAACTGCCTATTAATATCTCAACCATTTTTCAGTTGGGAAAAGGTTTGATTTTTAGTACACTTGAGTTATTTCCTCATAAATTTGAAAAATTAGAACTTTGTCAGAGATTTTGTTTATAAAGATTTTTTCCCAATTTTTTGCTTCCCTTCTAATTTTGTTTGTATTGGGTTTTTTTTGCACAAAACCATTTTAATTTAATCTAATCAAAATTATTCCTTTTACATTTTGTAATATTCTCTACTTCTTGCTTGGCCTTAAATTCTTTCCTTTCCAATAGATCTGACAGGTATACTCTTCTATGCTTCTCTTATTTACTTATAATTTCCCTCCTAACATTTAAGACATTTACCCATTTTGAATTTATCTTGGTATAGGATGTGATAGGTTAATCTAAGCCTAATTTTTCCCATATTGTTTTCCAATTTTGGGGTCAGTTTCTGTCAAATACTGGGTTTTTGTCCCATGTAAAGGGGAAAAATTATTTTGATTGGACTGAATATTCAAAGGTGTGCTCACCAGGAAATGAATATATTTATATATAGTATAGTATATATAAATTCCAAATGATTTTTTAACTATTTATTTATAAAGTATAGAGGAATGTAGAAGTCAAGAAATGAGAAGAGGGAAGAGTAAGAGATCTAGCTTAACAAATTAGATTATGTGTTCAAATCCTGGCTTTACTTCAGCAGAGCTCCAAAGGCCCCAGTCAGAGAGCATAAAAGTCAATTAACAAGGGTTTTAGGCATGAGGCCTCCTCCCAATCAAGGGCCCCTCCTGAGGCTAGTCCCTCCAAGGAAACTAAGGGAGGGAGTCAGACTTTTTTCACTAACCACATGGTAGTTCTAAGGAAGAGATTTAAGAACAGTCTCACCAAATCCAAGGTCTTAGCCAGAGCTCCTCCAGGTCCAGGTCAAAGCCAAAGAGAGCACTCCTCAGAAGTCCTTGCAATTTATCAAGACCATTTCAAGTATCACTTCCTGTGCCTTCCTCCCATTTCATGTGTACCAATTACAACAAAGGCTTTGCTTAGGATTGTCCAGGGGACAGTCTCTCAATTCTGATTAGTCACCCACTCTTGCACACATAGGTCACAGACCTCCCACACTTTAAGATTAAGTGGTGCTATTTATACCTCTGGTGGTTAAATCTAGAAACGGCCAGGGTACGATAAATCCTATCTTCACATCCAAAAGCTAGGATCTTTGGGTTTGTTGAACGCTGGCTTGCCGAGGTCATTTAACTCAAAGCTATTCCATTGATCCACACTTCTATCCTTTAGCTAGTATCATATTGTTTTGATGACCATCGCTTTATAGTACAGGTCAAGATCTGGTACAGCTAGGCCACCATCCTTCAATTTTTTTTTTTAGTTCCCCTGATATACTTGATCTTTTTTTCTTCCAGATGAACTGTTATAATTTTTTTCTAATTCTATAAAAAAAATTTGGTAGTTTGATATGTATGGCACTGAATAAAAATTTTAATTTGGGTAGGATTATAATTTTTATCATATTAACTTATCCTATCCATGAGTAATTAATATTTTTCTAGTAGTTTATCTAGTTTTGCTTGTGTGAAAACTTTTTTGTAGTTGTGTTCATATAATTCCTGAGTTTGTTGTGTCAAGTGGATTCCCAGATATTTTATATTGTCTAGAGTAATTTTAAATGGGAATTTCTCTAACTCATGCTATTGAGTTTTGTTGGAAATATATGGAAATGCTGATGATTTATGTGGGTTTATATTGTATCCCTAAGAACAGAACAAGCAGGGTTTCGTCAGCACAGATCGTGCACAGACCACATCGTCACCCTAAGAATCATCATCGAACAGTCCATCGAATGGCAGTCCCCCCTCTACATGACTTTCGTGGATTTCGAGAAGGCATTTGACAGCGTGGACAGGAGCATCATCTGGAGATTGATGCAGCATTATGGGATTCCCCCGAAGCTCATCAACATCATCCAGCAGTTATACGAAGACTTTACCTGCCAGGTCATCCATAATGGGAAACTGACGGCTCCCTTCACAGTGAAGACCGGAGTGAAGCAAGGCTGCATGCTTTCGCCCCTTATCTTCTTGATGGTCATAGATTGGACCATGAGAAGAATTACCAAGGACAACAATACGGGCATTCAATGGACTCACACCAAACAGCTTGAGGACCTTGACTTAGCGGATGACATCTGTCTTCTTTCTCACAAGCAGCAGGAAGCACAAGCCAAACTTGCAGGACTCTCTGAAGAAGCGGAGAAGACTGGTCTGAAGATCAACGAGAAGAAGACCAGGTGATCACAGTCAACAGCAGACAGGACCTGCCAATCCACCTACAGGGAGAAAACATCAAGGAGACGGACCACTTCACCTATTTGGGTAGCATAGTCAGCAAGGATGGTGGAGCAGATGAGGACATCAGAAACCGAATCAACAAAGCCAGACAGGCATTTAACACCCTGCGGTCTGTCTGGACCTCCAAAGCTCCGTCCCTCGTCACTAAGCTCCAAATCTTCAATACCAACGTAAAGGCCGTCCTCCTATATGGATCAGAAAGCTGGAGAGTGACGAGCGCTAACACCAACAAACTCCAGGTCTTTGTCAATAGATGTCTATGCTACATCTTGAACATCAGATGGCCTGAAAAGATCTCCAATGCTAGTCTCTGGGAAAGAACAATCCAGTATCCCATCAGTCAGGACATAAAGAAACGTAAGTGGGGATGGATAGGATATACGCTACGAAAACCGGAAGACAACGTAGCCAGACAAGCATTGAGCCGGAACCCTTCAGGGAGGAGGAAAGTTGGAAGACCAAAACAGACCTGGCGAAGATCTGCTGAAAATGAAACAAAAACAGTCGGAATGACATGGGCCCAGCTGGGGGAAGTTGCCCAGAACAGAGTCTGCTGGTGTGAGATGGTTGCGGCCCTAAGTTCCTAAGGAGTCAACAGGAATAATAATAATAATAAATAATAATAATAATATTGTATCCTGCAACTTTGCTAAAGTTATTTCTACTAGCTTTTTAGTTGATTTTCTCAGAGTCTCTAAGTATACCATCTTATCTTCTACAGTGATAGTCTCCTCATTGCCTACTTTAATCCCTTTGATTTCCTTTTCTTCTCTAATTGCTACGACTAGCATTTCTGGTACAATATTAAGTAATAGAAGTGATAATGGGCATCTTTGCTTCGCTCCCCACAGCTAACTTATCGCCATTGCAGATGATACTTGCTGTGGTTTTAAATAAATATTACTCATTATTTTGAGGAAAGGCCCCTTTATTTCTATACTTTCTAGTATTTTCAAAAGGAATGGGTGTTGCATTTTGTCAAAGGCTTTTTTCCACATTTATTGAAATAATCATGTGATTTCTGTAAGTTTGGTTATTAATGTGGTCAATATGTGGATAGTTTTCCTAATATTAAACCAGCATTTCACTCTGGGTATAAATCCCGCCTGGTAATAGTGAATAATTCTTGTGCTAACTTGCTGTAGTCTATTTGCTAGAATTGTATTTAATATTTTTGCATCTATGTTTATTAAGGAGACTGGATTGTAGCTTTCTTTCTCTGTTTTTGGTCTTCATGGCTTGGGAATCATTACCATATTTGTATCATAGAAAAAATTTGGTAAGATTCCTTCTTTGCTTATTTTATCAAATAATTTGTGTAGTATTTGGGATTAGTTTTTCTTTCCATACACTTTCAAAATAAATTTCATTTAGATTCCTTTTTATATCAACTTGCATTTTAATATGTGAAAAGTGGAAACAAAGTATACCATTGAATTTTTCCTTAGAAAATTCATTTTCTAATATTATTTTGTTCTGTATCACTCCTCTCCTTCATAGCCAAGCTCCTTGAAAAGCTATGTATATATCTTGTTTCCCCTTATCCCATTTCTCAATCTTCAAATCTTCTTCCTGCTATAGGACCTTTCTTACATCTTATCTTATCAGCTCTTATCTGGTACTCTGGTCTCCTTATTCCTTAGAATTCCCCATAACTACCCTGACCTAGAGCTAACCTCTGATTATGTGACTTTTTAATTCCATGAAGCAATGTACTAACTTCCCCACTTCTGCATATGAATGTGGTCATCATATTTATATTATCATTCCTGAATTGTCTTGTAAATTGCTAGTGACTCTTATTATCATTCCTATGACTTCCCCATTGAAAACATTAATCTTGAGCAAAAATTTCCTGTTGTTTTTTTGTTTTGTTTTCCAAATTAGAATGCAAGCTCTTTGAAGTCAGGGACTTTCTTCCTTTTTGTCTTTGTGTTCTTGGTTCTTAAAACAGTACTTAATATATATATTTGGAATTATTTATTCATTGAAATCTTTCCCATTTGAGTACTGACACCACCCCCATTGAAACTGTATACTCTAGTATTATCAATGATATCAGGATGCTAAATAGGTAACTTTGTCTCAGTTTTCATCCTTCTTGGCCTTTCTGTACCTTTTGACAGTATTGAGTCTCCATCTCATTTGTCTTGATTTTCCTACTTTCCATAATAATTTTTTTTCATTATCATTTCTTTGATCATCATCCATGTTTTATCCCTAAATCTTACTCTATTCTTCTGTCTCTTATTTTTCTTTATCTTCTCTCTTTATTAGTTCCCACAGATATAATCCATTATAATTTTTAATAAGCATCTTCAACATACCCCAAACATATATTTAAAAAAGAATACCTTACTCTCTCTTCACCTCAACACATCACCCTTTCTAATTCACTTTTCTTTTCTTTCTATTAAGCGTACCATCATACTTCCAGTTATTTACATTCACACTTTTCCAATTATTTTATATTATCTACAATTATTATCAATGTAGCAATGTAATTTCCTTTTCTATCTTTTTCCACTGGACTTTGTTGTTAGTATATTAAAATTTTGATGAATTATATGATTTTTTTATGTCCTTTACTAAAGTTTTACTTGTGATAACTAATTTTTTATTATTTTCTAAGGTTATGTAATGTGAATGTGAAATCCCATAACTCCCTTTGTAATTCTGTAATAATTCTTTAATATTTAATAGAGTTTCTGTTATGATAGTGTTCCTCCCCATGATTTAAACTTCTGATCTCAGTCACATCATGCCAACAATATTGTATCTAGTTCATGTTTCTGTTCTGTTATGGTTCTTTACTTTTTTGACACAAACCAAAAGTCAAAGGACCCGAGTTCAGTACAACTGTTAATGCTATTGTAATTGTTCCAGCAAACCTATCCTAATTTTGTCATTGTTCTAAACAACTTATCCTTATGTTGTAATTGGTCTAAGACTCTCTGAAAAGTCACCATGGCATGCAGAATACACATGCTGATAGAGGATATCAAAGGACCTACCTGTGTCAATGGCATTTGGTATAGGACTCATATCAATGATATGGATCAAGTGTCATCAGTCATGGCATGGGCCAAGGGAGTGATACTGGTTAAGGAACTTATGTAAAAAGACAACATTTCTGTATCTCTAACTTAAATAACCATGATAAAAAAAAGGGATCTGCTCACAATGCTTGGGGTCTTCAGTTACTAAGGAGTTAGGCTTTATTGTGAGACACTCTCTCACAATAAACACATTTCTTTTTAGCTTGGAGACTTGTGTGTGTGTGTGTGTCTGCCAATAAATTTTCATCACATTAAATATACCAACATTTAATCTGAAAAAATGATAGTTTTGTTTCATTATTGCCTATTTTTATTACTTTAATTTACTTTTTTGTCTTATTTTATAGTTAACGTTTGTTTTACCATTTTGATTAAAAAATGGTTATAATGGTTATCATTGTTTAAGCCCTGAAAGACACCTAGTTTACCCTCCTCCCCTGTCACAGTTAATACTTACTCTTTGTTTTAGAAAAATGTTCTTTATCATTTTATGGAAACCTCCGATTACTCATATTTTCTATTGTTTCTAATAGGAATGAGTGTTATATTTTGTAAGAATTTAAAATTTGGGTTTTAGGCTAAATATGAGAATTCTAAACTAATATTGTGGTCACCAATTTAAAAAAAATTGACTCAAGTCATAAGTCTGTTAGCCACTTTTAACAATTTAGTTTAATAGAGATATAGTAAAAGAAAGAAATGTAGGAAGGAAATAGAAAACATTGCCTAGCTAGATACCCTATAATTTCTGTCCAGCTCACCACCCAGCAAGGGGTCTCAAATCCCAATCTCCACATGGAGTCATGGTAGTCTCTTAAGCCAGGAGTCTTGGTCGTGTCTTCATCAAGGATTCTACCAATGCAGCCTCCTCCAGGAAAGGAAGGCCTCTCCAGAAACAATCTTTCCAGAAGCCAGGTAAGGAAAACTAGCTACTCACCCAGCAAGCCAATGTAGGATCCAGGGAAAGAGGCTTCTCCTTCAGTCCAGTTGCCTGATGCAGAGTGCATCCAAAGATGAACTATTAAAGGAGTTCAAAGGAGAATCCCAAAGGAGAAGTCCCTTGGACAGAAAGTTCAGGATTTTTTATAGTCCTTTATCCATGTCATTTCCTGTACCTTTCTCACCTTACAGGAACCAATCTCAGGCTTTCAATTTGCCTAGCACTGCCCAGGGGGTGTGGCAGTAGCCTTTGGAGGTGTGAGCTTATTCTATTAAGTAACTCATGGATTCTTTTACTTAGTGTTAAATAAAGTGCTTTAAGTTCTTGATTTGATTAGCTAAAGATAGGCAAGGGGAGAGTTAAACCTGTCTTCAAAATTTCATAAATTTTTTGCATCTATTGATTTAATCATTTGATCTCTTGTATTTTTAATTATTGTTTTGGCCAATTGTGCTTATAATTTTCCTAATATTTAACCAGTTTTTTTTTATTTCTGCCAATATATGGTTACAATATATGGTCTTTGTTATATATTCCTGTAATCTCTAAGTTTTGGGGGTTTTTTTTAATTTTGTCTCAATATTTTTTAGGGAACTTGGCATATACTTTTCTTTCTTTGTTTTTCTTCTCTCTGATTTAGTCATCAAAACTATGTGTGTGTCATAAAAGGAATTTAGGGGTGACTGTTTTCCAGTTTTTTTTAACTCTAAGGTAATTATTCTTTTAAAATTTAGTAGAATTTGCTTTGTAAATCCATCTAGTCCTTTAGAGTTTTTTTGAGAGTGTTACTCATTTATGTCTTATTCAATTGCTTTTTCTAAGTGAAGGTCCCTTAAATATTCTGTTTTGGGTTCCAGAGCCAAAATGGTAGAGTAGAAGCAGGGAAACTGGAAACCACTATTAGAATATTCTACAACCAATCTTCAAATAATACCAAAAACAAATCCAAAAGTGAAAGAACCAACAGAATGAGACCAAAAGCCTACATCCAAGCCTGGGGCCATAATGTGAACTATCAGCAGTCTCAGGGTGAAATTCAACGAACAGTGGGAGGTGATTCTTAGAGCTCCCAGCCCATAGGCCGTCATACCATCTTAGAAGAACTGAAACTTGCAGAAACCCAGAAATAAGACTAAAGGTAGTAGGAAGATGGGATTATCTCTCCCCTAGATATTTTTAGATTTAATCTTAGAAGAGCATACACCTCACTTATCCTTAAGTGGAGGTAAGATCTATGACCCATGTGTGCTATAGTGGGTGACAAATCAAAAATGACTGCCCCTTGGGCAGTCCTAAGCAAAGCTAAAGCTACAATTTGTCCATGTAAAGTGGAAATAAGGAACAGGAAGTGACTCAAAGAACTGTCTTTAAAAATGGTGGTAACTTCCTGTGACCAGGTTTTTCTCCTTCAAACTTGGCCTTAGAGGGGCTCCAGCTTGGGACCTTGGACTGCTTCTGGTAAGCCTGCTCTTCAATCTTCCCCTTAGGACTACCATGTGGGTAAGGGAAAAGACTAAGCCCTTTTCCTGGCTTTTCTGGAGGTACTAGCCTTCAGAGAGCCCCCTCAACTTAGAGGTCTCATGGCTAGAATCTTTGTTAAATTTACCTCTGGGCCCCCCTTTGCTTGGGCCTCTGAAGCCCTGTCTTGTTCAGACAAAGCCAGAGTAATTATCTACTCTCTCTCTCACTTCCCTAACTTTCACTCTTCTTGTGTAAATCAACTACCATAAAAAGTCATCCTGACTTGAGTAATATATTTTCAGTGACCACATTTTTATATATTTAGTCCAACCATTAATTTTAACCCTTATATTTTCTGGCAATCCAAGAAAGTTATGATGAGTGCCCTCAATCTCACTCATTTTTTCTTGACTTTTCCTTCACTCTGTAACAATCTCAAGTCAGCCTTTTAATAACTGTTTCTACAATTTACAGCTGTGAGGAAGGTAAGTTCGATTTTTTTTCTTTCTCCTTAAAATAAATAGAACACAGCTGCTTTTATCTTAGCAGCAGGGCCTTGAGACCTCACCTGGGAAAAATGCTTCCACCACCACCCCCAGTAGGGTAGCAGCCCTGCCCTGCCCAAGGGGACTCCATCTTGAAGCCAAAAACTGCAGGAGCACTGGAATAAAGGTAATGAGTTTGTCTCAGATAGGTTTGTTAACAGAGAGAGTGATTATTAAGCCAACATTAACAAAGTTTTAGCCTTGTTTTGCTCCTGGAAGTCTATTTTCTCTTTTTTCCAAGCCCCACATGTCTTTAGCATTAACTTAAGTGAAAAGGAAAACCTTGTGAGACCAGCTAAGAGGAGCAGCATTAAAGTAGGAAAAAAAAATCTAGTCCTTATTTCTCTGAGAGGCTTTTCAGAACCCAAATAAGAAAAAAAAAATCAGTCTATGGAAAAAAAAAAAAAAACTTTCCACCCCAGGCCATTCAGAAAAGCTGCATTTTGCCCAAAGATGTCAGCACATGGTAAGAAGTACATGGTCCTAGTGTTTTCTCTAAACTCAGCCTTGGGCAAAAAGCTTTGTTTTTATGCCTGCCCTCCACCCAGAAAATTAATTAGATTAAGGTCTGTCTAAAAAAATTACACTCTGACCCTAGTCACTAGCTAATATCACCATCTACTGGCAAAAAAGCAAAATTTAAAGCAATTTAATAATTAAATTTTTAAAATGATACCAATTAACTTGGATTTTACCAAAATAACCCAAGTTGGAAACTATTGTCTCTTTTCTGTTTAAAATGTCTCATAATTCCAGAGGATATTTCACAGTGGCTGTATATACTATTGTTCCTAGCTGGCAAAATGTGCTTGGTATTTTACCTATCCTTCCTTAAGAAGAAACAAGATGATTGTTTATTTAAACTCAGACCTGAATTAAAAGCTCAAATTGAAAGTAACCTATATGATCTTGAAATACCACTGGAAAATGTTATGGAGGAGAGTTTGGAGAAGATCAAAGCTTTTAGGAAAAGCTTTGAAAATAACTTTTTAAAATTCCAGAGTAAGAGGATTTACCTCTCCATACTTGCTCATTATCAGAGTTGATTCAGTCTCTGTCCCACCTTGTCCTACAGAATTCTGTTCCTCCTACTCAACCCATCCCCTCCTCTGGCCAAGCTACCTCTCCACCCACCCCTGCTATCTCCTATCCTCCCTCCTCTGACCCAACTCTTTTCCCCCCTGCCCAACACATTCCTCCCTCCACCTCTGATGCCTCCTATCCTTCCTCCTATGCTCCAGCTCTTGGCCCCCTGTCCAACCCACTCTTCATCAAAGAAAATATCACTTTAAAATGCTGTACAACTTTTAATCCTGCCACCTTGCTTCCAGATTTACTAGTTTCAGGAGAACAGTTACACAGTTGTGAAACACTAATGTCCATGGTTGAAAAACCTCAAGATAATCTCCTGGACACTTTAGATTTAGATAATCCAGACTAGTTTTATTTACTGATGGTTCTTCTTTCATGAGGAATGGCATACATTACATTGGAGCTACTCTAGTCACAAAATTTGCCACTGTGTGGTCAGCTTCACTGCCCACAAATATAAGTGCTCAAGGTGCAGAACTTATAACCCTAAAACATGCCTGTATAATTGCCAGAGACAAAAGGACAACAATTTATACAGATTCCAGATATGCATTTGGAATTTGTCATGCACTGGGTATGTTATGGCTTCAGAGAGGATTTTTAACCTCAGCTGGAAAAATCTATAGCTAATGTAAAAATTATTAATGAATTTTTTTCTGCTCTCCAGTTACCCAAAGCTCTAACTACCTTTGAGGGTTTTTTAATATATCTGTTCATTCTGCCAGGCTTTTAAAAGTGGGCTCTGTTCTCCAGGAGCTTAGGTCACCCTCTAAAACTTCAGTCCTAACCACCTGGAGAAGAGAGCCCACCTTTAAAAGGCTGGCAAAATGAGCAGATATAAAAAAAAACACATAAGTAGAAAATAACTTTATGGAGACAAAGAGCAAGGCACAGACATAGAATGGGACAATGAAAACAAAACAAACACATACAAAGTCCAAAATAAAAATATGAACTGGACTCATTCTGGAAGAGCTTAAAAAGGATTTCAAAAAATTAATTAAGAGAGGCAGAGGAAAAATGAGGAAGAGAAATGAAAGCAATGCAAGAAGAAATGGGCCAAATGAAAAAGGAGGTTCAAAATCTGATGGAAAAAAATGTATTTTTTATTAGAATTGAGCAGCTAGAAACTAAGGCCTTCCTTCATGAAACATTAAGAAAAAATCAAATCAAATCAAAATATTGAAAAAATAGAAGAAAATATGAAATATATCATTAAAAAAAAGAACTGTCATGGAAAAGAGATCCAGGAGACATCATTTAAGAATTATTGGACTACCTGAAAACCATTAAAAAAAAGCCTGGATATCATAATACAAGAAATTATCAAAGAAACCTGCCCACATATTCTTGAAGAAGAGAATAAAATAGAATTTGAAAGAATATAAAGATATCTCCAGAAAGAAATCCTCAAATGACAGCTTCTAGAAACACGAGTAAAATACAAGAACACCCCAAACCAAGGAGAAAATACTGGAATTAGCTAGAAAGAAATAATTCAAATATAATGGAGCTACAATCAGTATCACACAGAAATTAGTAGCTTCCACATTAGAGGATGAGAAGACATGGAATATGATATTCAGGAAGGTGAAATATCTAGATTTACAACCCAGAGTCACTGATCCAGAATGTGTAATTATAATTTTAACCTAGAACTAAAATTTCCAGCACCCTATGCTCCTTATCACATTATGTGCTGATGTACGAAGGCTATAAGTCTTGAATAGCCCCACTTCTCACTTTCTTATGGATTTTTTTTTTACTCAGAAATTTTTATATACATAAATTTTGATATTTTGGTTTAAATTTTGATTTTCTTTTTTCCCAAAGTTTAATTTTTTCTTCTATTTGTTTTTTTTTCTTTTTTTTAAGTTTTTGATTTTTCTTTCAACACCTGACTCAAATACAGTAACTCAACCAGGCATCCTGAGTTGATCCAGGTGTTGGTCAACACCCTCCTCAGTGGGGATTGTATTATTTTCATAAAATCCAAGATTTAAAATTTTTTTAGAAAATACATTTTAGAAAAAGAAGCTTGCTAACTCCTTGAATCAAGAAAATGAACTTTTCATAGAAAGTGCCATAAAGAAACCTCCACTGCATCAGAAAATGCAGAATGAACTTTGGTATGTAATTGATTGAACTAAAGAGGATAGAACACATTTATTCTGAATATAAACTGTTATGCAAAGGGGACTTCCCACTAATTGGCTTATTTTCAATGTGCCTAGCAAACATTGGTTTTGCTCTCTCTCTCTTTTATTTCCCTCTTATCTCCAACTATTGTAGTTTCCTCTTAGAAAGTGCAATATTGTATGTAACTCTAGTTGAAGATCTTTAGAGATATGTTGGTTATGTCTACTGATTCCATGGGGAAATTAGGCATGTAAATCTGTGAGATTTCTATATGATTGTTTCCCTTGGGAATCACAGGGGTGATTGTGTAATTACAATTTGAACGCTAGAACTACAATTCCCAACACCCCATGTTCCTTCTCATGTTACAAGCTGATGTAGGAAGGATATAAGTTTTGATTAGCCCTGCCTCTCACTCTCTCTTTCTGTGATCCTGTTTGGTGAAGGTGGTGTAAGGTGAGCAGGCAGGGAAACTTACTCACATGGTCTTATTTTTGTTAGATAACTAGGTTTTTATGCTTCTAATTCCTTTATATTCCTTCTACTTCAAGTGATTATTAATAAACTTTATAAAATATAACACTTGGAGTTTTGAACATTAATTTAAATCTTATATTTTTGGCAACCCACAAAGATTTGACAAGCACTCTCAATCTTCTGGTAATTTCTTTCACCTTCTACTACCTCTATACTATCCCTCAATGATCAGTTTTTAAGTTAATCAATCAAAAACTTAGGCTCCCCTACTTAACACTAAGTAAGAATATTTTCAAGTCATTTGCTAAAGTAGGTGACAACTACACTGGCCATAGACCTGCCACTGGGAAGTACAAGGCAAATTGAAAGATTGCAATAATGACATGGAAAAAGGACTACAAAAAGTCCTGAATTTCCTGCCAAAGGGACTTAGACTTCAAACTTTGGCTTCACTTTGAGCTGGAAATTTGGCTCTTGGACTGTTCCTTGGAAGACTGCTCCTGGATCTTCTCCTTTGGACTTTGTTGTTGGAGGACTTTGCCTTCGGTGGGTGAGTAACTGGCCTTCCTTTCTTTCCTGCAAGATGCTGCATTGGTAGAACCCTTGCTGATGACACCACTAGACTTCTGGCTGAGAATTACTGGAAAATCCATGTGGGGACAAGGGACATGGTGAAGCCATGCTGGGATGGAGCCCCACACCAGAGCAGTGCTTAGGGTGATAGGCTAGATAATTCTCTACCTTTTTTTAAAATTTTCCCACTATCACTCTTTCCACCTCTTTGTAAATGAAGCTACTAAAGGTCATTTTTACTTTAGTTGTAATATCTTTAAATCTGCAACCACAATATTACTATAGAATTCTCATATTAGCATAAAACCTAAATTTTAAATTCTTACAAGAAAAAGTAAGTATATTCTTTTAGGGGAAGAAAATGGTGATTCAATGAAATAGATTTCTAAATATTCTTGAGGAAAAGACCAGACCTAAACAGATAATTTGAAGCCCAAACATAAGAGCCAAAGGTAAATAAGAAAGAGAAAATTTAAGGCACTAAATAAGGTCAAACTCTATATATTCCTACATGGGAAAAGGATATTTGTAATTACTTAAAAATCATATTAATAATAGAGCAGTTAGAAGAAGTTTACAAAGAGTGTGCAGCAGTAAGCTGATTAGGATGATATAATATTCAAAAAAATCTAGAGGTGAAAAAAAAGATTTCACTGAGAGAAAAGGGAAGGGAGGGATACAATGGGGTAAATTATATAACATAAAGAGGCATGAAAAACTATTACAGTGGAGGGTAGCAAGAGGGTGGTGACAGGCAATGCTTAAAATTTACTCTCCTTGTGACTTGCTAAGAGAGTGAGTAAGAACCATACTCATTGGAGTATACAATCCTACCTTACCCTATAGTGAAGTAGGAAAGGAATCAGACAAGGGAAGAGTTAGTAAAAAGTGGGAGAGGAAACTGGAAAGGTGACAAAAAGGAAAACACTGGTGACAAAGAACAGAGTAAAATGAAAAAGATCAGGATCAAAAAGGGAAAATGAGATGGAGGAGAATACACAGTTGGTAATCAAAACTGTGAATGTCAATGGGGATGAACTCACCCATAAAACAGAAATGGTTAGCAGAGTGGATTAAAAAACAGAATTGTACTATACGTTGTTTAAAAGCAATACATTTGAGGCATGGTGACACACAAAGGGTTGGAGCAGAATTTATGTTGCAAGATCTAAAAATACAACAAAAATCACAAGTAGCAATCATGATCTCAGACAAAGCTAAGGCAAAAGTACATCTGATTAAAAGAGAATAGGAAGGAAATAACATCTTGCTAAAAGGTACTATAAACAATGAAACAATATCAATACTAAACATATATTCACCAAAAGGTATAGCCTCTGAATTTTTAAAGGAGTAATTAAATGAACTTCAGTAAGAAATAGACAATAAAACAATACTAATAGGGGACCTCAATTCCCTCCTTTCAGGTCGAGATGAATCAAACCAAAAAAATAAATGAGAAAAAATAATAGAAGTGAATGAAATCTTAGAAAATTTAGAACTAATAAATCTCTGGAGAGATTGAATGGCAATAGAAAGGAACATGCATTCTTTTCAGAAGTACTTAGCTCTACACAAAAATTAACCATGTATTAAGGCATAAAAACTTCACAACCAAATGCAGAAGAGCAGAAATAATGTAATAATCATTTTCAGGTTATACTGCAAAAAATATCATCATTAAAGCTCCATGAAAAGATAAATCAGAAATTAATTGGAGAATAAATAATCTAATGCCAAAAAGGGTGAATCAAAAAACAAATTATAAAAAAAATCAATTTTATCATTGAAAATGACAATGAGAAAATAAGATATCAAAATTCATGAAATATAGCAAAAGCAGTACTTAGGGAAAATGTATATATCTAAATGATCATATTAATAAAAATAGAGAAAATGCAGATAAATTAATTGGGCATGCAAATAAAGTAAGTAGGAAAAGAGCAAATCAAAAATCCTCATTTAAAGGTTAAATTGGAAACTTTAAAAATTAAAGAAGAAATTAATAAAATTGAAAGTAAGAGAACCATTGACTAATAAATGATTAGAATTTGGTTTAATGAATAAACAAATAGAATAGAGCCTTAGTTAATTTGATTTTAAAAAGGAAGTAAGAAAATCAAATGAGGGGGCAGCTGGGTAGCTCAGTGGATTGAGAGTCAGGTCTAGAGACAGGAGGTCCTAGGTTCAAATCTGACCTTAGACACTTTCCAGCTGTGTGACCCTGGGCAAGTCACTTGACTCCCATTGCCTACCCTTACCACTCTTCCATCTATGAGCCAATACACAGAAGTTAAGGGTCTAAAAAAAATTTTAAAAATTAAAAAAAAATCAAATGAGTATCAAAAATGAAAAGGATGAACTCCCCATTAAAGAAGAGAAGATTAAAGCAATTAGGTTCCCTTGTGCCCAATTGTGTGTCAATAAATCTGGCAATCTAAATGAAATGGATGAATATTTACAAAAATACAAATTGCCCATATTATCAATAGAAAAGTAGAATACTTAAATAATCCCATTTCAGAAAAAAGAATAAGTCATCAATGAACTCCTTAGGAAAATATCTTCAGGGCCAGATGAATTCACAAATGAATTCTATCAAACATTTAAAGAAAATTAATCCTAATACTACAAAAATTACTTGGGAAAATAGGCAGTGAAAAAATCCTTCCAAGTTCTTTCCACAAAACGAATATGGTATTGTTATTTAAGTCAGGAAGAAAAAAAACAGAGAAAAGTTATAGGCAAACTCCATTAATGAATATAGATGCAAAAAAAGTAAATAAAATACTAGTAAGGTGAATGTAGCAATATCATTCTCAATGACCAGTTTGCATTTACACCAGAAATGCAGGGTTAGTTTAATATTAGGAAAGCTATCAGCATAATTGACCATATCAGTAACCAAACAAATAGAAATCACACAATTATTTCAATTGATGCAGAAAAATCCTTCAACAAAAGACAATTCCCATTCCTATTGAAAACACTGGAAAGCATAGGAAATATATACAAAATCCTTCAGTAAGTATCATCTGCAATGGGGTAAGTTAGAAGCCTTCCTAATTAAATAGGTGGTAAAGCAAGGATGCCCACTATCAACACTATTATTTAATATTGTATTAAAATGCTAGCTTTAGCAATAAGGAAAGAAAAATAAATAGAAGGAATTAAAGTGGGTTATAAGGCAACTAAACTATCACTCTTCACAGGTAATATGATGGTATACTTAGAAAATCCTACAGAATCAACCGAAAAAACTAGGGGAATTTATTAATAACTTTAGTAAAGTTGCAGGATACAAAAAAATCCACATAAATCATCTGTATATATTACCAAAATCCAGCATTAAGAATTAGAAAGAGAAATTCCATATAAAATCACTCTAAACAATATAAAATTCCTCAGAATCTGCTTGTCAAGGCAAACAAAGGAATTATATAAACACACTTACAAAACAATTTTCACTGAAATAAAGTCATGTTTAAACAATTTGAAAAATATTCATTCTTCATGGGTAGGCTGAGCTAATAAAATAAAAATTACAATTTTACCTAAACTAATTTATTTATTCAGTGCCATACAAGTCAAACTACCAAATAATTATTTTATAGAACTAGAAAAATAAGAACAAAATTCATCTAGAAGAACAAAAGGTTAAGAATATTAAAGGAACTAATGAAAAGAAAAATTGTGATGGAAGAAGGCCTAGCAGTACCAGATCTCAAAGTGTACTATAAAGGAGCAATCATCAAAACAATCTGGTACTGGATAAGGAATAGATCAGTGAAGTAGATTAGATACACAATATAAAGGGTAAATGACTTTAGCAACCTAGTGTTTGATAAAAGCAAAGATCCCAGATTTTGGAATAAGAACTACTTCTTTATAAAAAACTGCCAGAAAAATTGGAAAACAATATAGTAGAAGCTAGGTATAGACCAATATCTAACACCTATACCAAAATAAGGTCAAAATGGATATATGATTTACATATAAACAGTGATACCATAACTAAATTAGGGAAACATGGAATGGTTTACCTAGCAGATCTTTGAATAACAGAAGAATTTAAGACTAAACAAAAAGATAGAAAGTATTTTAAGATGTAAAATCAATAATTTTATTCCATTAAATTAAAAAAAAACTTTCTGTACAAACAAAATTAATCTAACCAAGATTCAAAGGGAAACAACAAATTGAGAAAAAATTATAACAAATGTCTCTGATAAAGGTCTAATTTCTGAAATCCATAAAGAACTAAGTCAAATTTATATGAATACAAGTCATTACTCATTGACAAATAGTCAAGAGATGAACAAACAATTTTCTGATGAATAAATCAAAGTCATCGATCATCATATGAAAAAATGTTCTAAAACACTCTTCATTAGACAAATGCAAATTAAAACAACACTGAGGTACCACTTCACACCTATCAGACTGACCAATATTGCAGTAAAGGCAAGTGGTAAATGTTGGAGGAGATTTGGCAAAATTGGGACACTAATGCATTGCTCGAGTTGTGTGTAAAGTGATCCAATTATTCTGCAAGGCAATTTGGAACTATAACCTAAGAGCTTTAAAACTGTGCATACACTTTGATCCAGTAATGCCGCTACTGGGCCTGTATCCCAGAGATAATAAAAAAGGAGAAAGGACATGATTGTACAAAAATATTTATAGCTCCTCATTTTGTGGTGGAAAAGATTCAGAAATTGAGGGAAGGCCCATCAATTAAAGAATGGCAAAATAAATTGTGGTACATGTTGGTAATGGAATACTATTGTGCTACAAGAAATGATAAGCAAGATGATTTCAAAAAAAGCTGGAACCTACAGGAACTGATGCAGAGTGAAATACGTAGAACTGAGAGAATGTTGTACATAATAACAGCAGTGTTGGATGATGATTATCTGTGAAAACTTGGCTATTCTCAGCAATGATCTGGGACAAACCTGAAAGACTCATGATGGGGAATGCTATCCACCTTCAGAGAAAGAACTGTTGGAGTCATCTGTTACATCAGTATATTGATGGTTTTATTTGGGGGTTTTGCTTACTTATGACTTTATTCTTACAACGATGAATAATATGGAAGTATTTTTTGCACTACAATAAATTTTTTAAAATTTTATTTTGTCTTCTGTTAATCTAAGCAAAGCGTGTGTATTCATTCATTTCAATTAGAATATCTGTTTTATTTTGATAAAAATTTCCAAAAAATTACCTAATACCATGTTGGAGAAGACATGGCACACATGCCCTGGTGTGCCACAGGGCCTGCTCCATTCCCCATCTCCACAGCACCTGAGGATAATTTTCACATGACCCCACCCTTCTGCTCAATGTTAGCATTACCTCCCTCCTCTCTCTGTAGTAATGCGGGTGCTTACAGGCAACTTGAAGTTACAGTTTGGGCAAGTGATCTCTAAAACTCACCTAATAGTTTAATTTTATCTTCATTGTTTTCACATTCTCTCTTTTCATTTTTGAGAAAAGTAATTTAAACATTTTTCTTTGTTTAAAAATCAAATTAGCTAGTAGTTTATCTTTTTTAAAATAAAATTGACACATTTTTATTTATTAGTCCAATGTTTTAATTATTTTCAATTTTATTAACTTCTTTAAATTTCAATATTTCTATTTTGATGGTTCTTTGGGGATTTTAATTTGTCCCTTTTCAATTAAAAAAAATTGGTTCATATCCAATTCATTGATCTTCCCTTTTCTTCTTTTATTCATCTGTTTAGAGATATATTTTCCTTAGGTCCTGCTTAGTTCTACTCCAAAAATTGTGTTATGTTGTGTCATTAATATTAAGTTTAATGAAATTATTGTTTCTTTGACCCACTCATACTTGAAGATTACTTTAGTTTCCAATTAATTTTTACTCTAAACAAAAAAGCCCTTTATTGCATTTCTTTTTATTATGATTTTTAAAATGTGCATTTAATATTTCTATGGTTCTAGATTTGCTTATATCCTACTAGATCATTTTTGTAAAAGTTCCATGTAGTTTTGAGAAAATATCTATTCCTTTCTATTCTCTTTTAATATTTTCCAGAAGTTTATTATGTCATAAGCTTTCTAAGATTCTATTCATTTTCCTATATTTTTATTATTTATTTTAAGTTAGGATTTGTCTAGGTTTTAAAGGAGGATATTGAGGTGTTTTGCCAATATCTTTTCCAAGCTATTTACTTCTCTAATTTCTTTAAATTTTTCTTCAAGAATTTGGATACCATGTCATTTGTTGCATATATATTAAGTATTGATATAGCTTCATTATCTATGATATATTATTAAATATTTCATTTGGTTCATGGCAACATAAAGCAAAATTTAGTTTTCTTGCTATCTCTTTTAATTATTTGATTTTTGATTTTTCCATAAGGCAAAAGATCATGATCCTACTGCTGCCCTTTTTACATCAGCTAAAACATTATAGTTCCACCTCCAGACCATTATTTTAGGTTTATGTGGGTCTTTCTGTTTCAGATGTGTCTCTTCTTAACAGCATATTATTGTATTCTGATTTCTAATCTATTTTGCTCTCCTTTTCCATTTTATTCATCCCATTCTTTGGCACAGTTGCAATTAGTAGCTGTGTATATCCCTTCATCCCATTTTCAGCTATTCTTCTATCTTTTTTCCATGTCCTCTCCTCAAAAATCTGTTCAGCTTCTGGTTGATGCCTCCTTTAATACATGAGCTCTTTTTCAATAGGCTTTTCCCGCAACTACTTCCCTACTGAGTTACATGAATTCCTACACCCAACTATACGTATGTCTATATATGTGAAAATGTGTGTGTACACATAGGCTTCATGTCAGGAAGAGACAGATGCATACATACGTACATTCATACATACATAGACAGAAATATAGATCTAAATAATTTATCCATAGATATATCAAATGTCCATAACATTCAAATATAGTCATGGAAATAGGTTTTGCATCTGGTACTACAGTTGCTGCCATGTCCACACAAGCACCATTATCATGGGAAACTAGCACATGGTGATAAATCTAATTGAGGGAATCCTACTCATCATGGAGATGAATCACTCCAATACAGTGGCCACTCTCAATATACAATATGAAGGCATTGATAATTACTATTCTTTGGAAAGCATGGCCAAAAATATCCTCATGCCTTCTTTTATATTTTTAATATTATTTAATTAATTAATTTTGAATATTTTCCCATGATTATAAGATTCATGGTTTCATGTGTCATTGAACAAGACCTATTTTCATATCATTAATATCTGCACTTGGGTGATCACTTAGTCTACATCCCCAATCATATGCCCATCAACCCATGTAACAATGCAGTTGTTTTTATTCTGTGTTTCTAATCCTACAGTTCTTTCCATGAATGTGGATAGCGTTCTTTCTCACAAGTCCCTCAGAATTATCCTGAATCATTGCATTACTGCTAGTAGAGAAGTCTACTATATTTGATTGTGCCACAGCATATCTGTCTCTGTGCATAATGTTCTGGTTCTGCTCCTTTCACTCTGCATCATTTCCTGGACATTGTTCCAGTTCACATGGAATTCATCCAGTTCATTATTCCTTTTAGCACAATAGTATTCCATCACCAACAGATACCACAATTTGTTCAACCATTCCCCAAATGAAGGGCATCCCCTCATTTTCTAATTATTTCTGCCACTACAAAGAGCATGGTTATAAATATTTTTGTATAAGTCTTTTTCCTTGTTATCTCTTTGGGATACAGACACAGCAGTGGTATGGCTAGATCAAAGGGCAGGCAGTCTTTTAACACCCTTTGGACATAGTTCCAAATTGCATTCCAGAATGGTTGGATCAATTCACAACACCACCAGCAATGCATTAATGTTCCAATTTTGCCACATCCCCTGCAGTATTTATTACTCTCCCCTGCTGTTATGTTAACCAATCTGCTAGGTGTGAGGTGTTACCTCAGAGTTGTTTTGATTTGCGTTTCTCTAATTATAAGAGATTTAGAACATTTTTCATGGGCTTATTGATAGTTTTGATTTCTTTATCTGAAAATTGCCTATTCATGTCCCTTGCCCATATATAAGTTGGGGATTTGTTGTACAAATGATTTAGATCCTTATAAATTGTAGTAATTAGACCTTTGCCAGAGGTTTTTGCTATAATTTTTCCCCCAATTTGTTGCTTCCCTTCTAATTTTGGTTATATTGGTTTTGTTTGTACAAAACCTTTTTAATTTAATGTAATATAAATTATTCATTTTACATTTTGTAATATTCTCTATCTCTTGCTTGGTCTTAAAATCTTTCCTTTCCCATAGATTAGAGAGTTAAACTATTTTTGTTGACCTAAATTATTTATATTTTCCTTCTTTATATTTAAGTTATTCACTCATTCTGAGATGTTTATCTAAACCCAGTCTCTCCCATACTGCTTTCCAATTTTCCCAGCAGTTTTTGTCAAATAGTTGGTTTTTGTCCCAATAACTGGTATCTTTGGGTTTATCATACACTATCTTGCTGAGGTCATTTACCCCAAATCTATTCCACTGATTCTCTCTTCTGTCTCTTACCCAGTACCATATTGTTTTGATGACCACTGCTCTATAGTACAGTTTAAGATATGGTACTGCTAGACCTTCACAATTTTTATCATTATTTCCCTTTATATTCTTCATCTTTTGTTCTTCCAAATGTACATTTTTATAATTTTTCTAATTCAGTGAAATGGTTTCTTAGTAGTTTGATAGGTATGATGCTGAATAAATAAATTAATTTGTGTAGGATTCTCATTTGTATTATGTTAGCTCATCCTATCCATGAGTAATTAATGTTTTTCCAATTGTTTAGATCTAGCTTTAATTGTATGGAAAATGTTCTGTAGTTGTGTCCATATAGTTCCACTGTTTGTCTTGGCAAATAGATTCCTAAATATTTTATATTATCTAGGGTGATTTTAAGTGGAATTTATCTTTCTAACTCTTGCTGCTTAGATGTGTTGGAAATATATAGAAATGCTGATGATTGAGGTGGGTTTATTTTGTATCATGCAACTTTGCTAAAGTTGTTGATTATTTCCACTAGCTTTTTAGTTGATTCTTTAGGATTCTTTAAGAAGATGATCATATCATCTGCAAAGAGTGAGAGTTTAGTCTCCTCATTGTCTGTTTTAATACCTTAAATTTCTTTTTCTTCTCTAATTGCTAGTTAGTGTTTCTAGTACAGTGTTAAATAATAGAGATGATAATGGACATTCTTATTTCACTCCTGATCTTATTGGGAAGGCTTCTAATTTATCCCCATTGCAGATGATGCTTGCTGATGATTTTAAGTGAATACTGTTTATTATTTTTAGAAAAGGCCATTCTATTCCTATACTTTCTAGTGTTTTCAATAGGAATGGATGTTGTATTTTGTCAAAGGCTTTTTCAGCATCTATTGAGATAATCATGTGATTTCTGTTAGTTTGGTTGTTGACGTGGTCAATTATGTGGATGGTTTTCCTAATATTAAACTATCCTTGAATTCCTAGTATAAATACCACCTGATCATAATGAATAACCCTTTTGATCATTTGCTGGAGTTTTTTTGCTAGTATTTTATTTAAGATTTTGCATCTATGTTCATTAAGGAGATTGTTCTGTAGTTTTCTTTCTCTGCTTTTGATCTGCTTGACTTTGGAATTACTATAATATTTGTGTTATGAAAGGAATTTGGTAGAACTCCTTCTTACCTAAATTATCATATTTATTACCATATAATTGGGCAAAATAGTTCTTAATAATTACCTTAATTTCCTCTTCGTAAGAGGTGAGATCTCCCTTTTCATCTTTGATACTGTTAATTTGGTTTTCTTCTTTCCTTTTTTATTACATTAGCCAGTACTTTATCTATTTTGTTTGTTTTTTCAAAGTACCAGCTTCTTGTCTTATTTATTCATTCAACAGTTCTTTCACTTTCAATTTTATTAATTTCTCCTTTAACTTTTAGGATTTCTAATTTAGTTTTTATCTAAGCATGTAAAATTTGTTCTCTTTCTAGTTTTTCAATTTGCATGCTCAATTCATTGACCTCTTCTCTCCCTGATTTTTTAATAGATGCATTCATGGATATAAATTTCCGCTTAGTACTGCTTTGGCTGCATCCCATAGATTTTCATATGATGCCTTCTCATTGTCTTGCTCTTCAATGAAATTATTTTTGTTTCTATGATTTTTTTCTTTAACCAATGCATTTTGGAGAATCATATTATTTAATTTCCAATTAATTTTTGGTTTTCCTCTCCAAGTACCCTTACTAATTATTATTTTTTTTGCATTATGATCTAAAAAGGCTGCATTTGTTATTTCTGCTCTTTTGCATTGACCATGTTTTTATTCCCTAGTACATGGTCAATCTTTGTGAATGTACCATGTGCTGCTGAAAAAGAAGGTGTAGTCTGGTGTTTTTCTCCATAGAAATTAAACTGGGTCAAGGTTCTTTTCCTAATTTTTTTGGTAGTTGCAGATTGTAGTTCCTGGGTATTGGTGGCCATTTCTGTGCTAGTTCTTTCTTCCTTCCCTAGTCAGAAGTCTGAGTCTAAGAGGTTAGGTAGGTCTTTTTATGGAGCCATAGAACAGTTTTTGCCCTGAGGCCACTTTTCATTCTTTACCACATCTGCTGTGTAAAGTCCCTCTCTGCCCTATCTCTGTGCCCAATCTCCATGTTCCTCACCTTCCTGGGGTCCCAAGTCTCACTGATCCCTGGGGTAAGTCTATGGTGTCCTCAGTCAGCCCCACAAGAACCTAATGATTGCTCCTCACTTGCTCTGACTCTGGTAGAGTAGATGAGGAGTGATTAGCTCTTGTTTTGGTAGGAGTAATTTTAGCATGAAAATGCCCGAACCCTGCCTACCTTTAAGCCTGCGCCCTATCAAAGAACCTCTTCACTTGTATAATTTTGATTTTTGTCCTTTTGAGGTGTTTTATATTGGCGTGTGGTGAGGAGAGGAAGACTCTTGCTTCTACACTGTGGCCATTATAGCCCAGAGGTATGGTAAGCTCCTCATGCCTTCTTGGAGTTCATGTTCTATTAGTATCACCATGGTCTATGGATCTGCTTCTTATAGAGTAGGTTAGCTTATTCCATTCCTCTGTTACCTCATTTTTTAATTTTTTTCTTCAATTGACAGGTTGCTAATAAGCTCTCTTACTTATTTGTCAAAAAGTCAAGGATTACCTGGATCAAATGCCTACTTTTGCCTATGATGACAAACTGCTTGCACTAGATTCCAACTACTTTCTCCTCCTGCTTTTTGTCTTTTTCATCATGTTCAGCATTTCTAATACTTATCTTAGAAATTGTGTCTGGACTGCAACAAATATATCAGAAAAACAAGATGTTCACAAAAAAACAAGAAAGACTTATATGAAGTGATATAAAGCAAAGTGAACAAAATGTTGTTCACAGTAACAGGAATAAAGTATAGTGTTCAATTGTGTATGATTTAACTATTATCAGCAATGCAAGGGTACAGGACAACTCCAAGTGATTTATAATGTCAAAGGTTATCTATCTCCATAAAAGGAACTGATGGAGTCCCAATGTAGATTGAAGCATACTATTCTTCACTTTATTTCCTGGTGAACTTTTCTCTAGTGTTAAATATTTTAAATCATAATGAACATAGAAATATGTGTTGTATGACAACAAGTGTACAAAATATATTATAGGTAAAGTAACTTCATTCTTGGGAAGGAGGAAGAGTAGGAAGGAGTGAGAGAACATGGAATGCAAAATGTCATAAAAGAAATATTAAAAATTTCATTGTCATAATCTGGAAAAAATTTACATATACATATGAAACATATATATATACATATATATATAATGCAACAGAAACCCACCTTAGATTCCAATGTTCTCAACATTCAAGACTCCTCTACTCCTCTAAAGTATATCATGTGTACATATGTTGATGCCTGAATAACACCAATCCTCTCCTTATGTCCCTGCCTGTTTGAAGAACGAAGACTTTTTTCATAAATAACACATAAATCTTTTTTCTTTTGTTTTATAAAATGCTGATCTAGAAACAGGCCTTTAGAAACCAAATCTAAAGTTAAAAGTTGTTATG
>NC_058132.1:382742779-382841600 GCF_016433145.1 Gracilinanus agilis | reverse complement strand
TGATCATTGTAGCAAAATCAAATGTAATAGGCTTTTCTACTAACAGCAAGGCAACGATCCAGGACAATACAGAGGAACTTATGAGAAACAAGACTATCCACATTCAGAGAAAGAACTGTGAGAATAGAAATACCAAAGAAAAATATAAGATGGAACACATGGTTCAATGGGGATATGATTGTGGTTTTGATGTTAAAAGATCACACTATTCAAATATAAATAACATGGAAAAAGATTTTGAACAATGTTTTATGTATAACTCAGTGGAATTGCTTGTCAGGTTCAGAAGGGGGTAGGGAAGAGGAATGGGAAAAACCATGAATCATGTAACCATGGAACAATATTCTAAATAAATTTTTTTAAATATAACAGACTTTTCTACTAGTAGCAATGTAATGATCTAGGATGACACTGAGGGATTTATTGGAAAGAATGCTATCAACATCCAGAGAAAGAACTGTGGGAGTAGAAAAGAAAAAAAAAAAAAAAATATATATATATATATATATGGTCAATCACATGGTTCAATAGGGATATGACTGGGGGTTTGTCATTAAAATAATATTATATAAAGAATATTATATATATATTATATAAAATATTGCAAATAAATAAACATTTTTGAAAAGAATAAAATTCTGACAAAAGAAGCAGAAACTGATATTATTCCTCCAAGGAATAATAGAATAGAACTCATCTACCAAGGAAAATTTTAGGGAAAAAATATGTTCAGAAAATAGAAGTAAGTATGCTTAATTGGAAAGCATATGGAGGATGAGCATGTTCCTATAAGGGTGTACTTTAAATGTCAAATTGATTAAAATATTGAAATGAATATATGGTATAAACAATTCAAAAGGCTCTTTAGATATGTTATTTTCGTGCAGAAATTTGATTAGATATACTTATTTAGGGAATGTAGATTTTAGTAAGATCTTTTACAAAATCCCTCAAATTTATTTCTTATATTAATTTTAAAAGAGAGCTGCTATATGGGAAGTATCTTCTTGATTTCAGTTTCATATTTTATTTTTTACTTCTTGTGCTCAAGTGGATAAGCTAATAAGCACTGAAATTTTAACAAAACAGCTACCAATACTCAGTAGAAAGAGATGGAAATGGTTTTAACTAGACAATTGGTCGCTAAATTATCATCGCTTGACCTATATTTATAAATTCTGTAAGAATCATTTATAAAATATATTTCTTAAGGAAGAATTATAAATCCATAGCTGATGAATCACTAAATTACATTAAATTTTGCATTTTCCCCCAGCTTAAGTATTTGTATCTCATTAATCCATTGGGCATATTCCAAATATATCTATGTTTACTGACTTCTCAAAATGAGTCAAAATTCTAGGACTGAAAAATCATTCTTTTGATAATTCTATCATATACATGAGATGCATTCATAAAAGTGTATTAGCAAATTGTTTCAGATAGGAACTACAGAGAGAAGGAAAATTCTTGATCTCTTCTAGAAATAATAAGTTTCAGTGTCATAAGAAAACCTTGTTATCATCTATATTAAAAGAATATATAAATATAACTCAATCTATGAGAAACCAGTAGGTGTTTTGGGCAACTGCCACTCACAGATCAAACTCATAAAGAAAGATAATATATCAGGGGTAGAGTAAATCTGATAACCCTTCAAAGGAATGACAGTTGGGATTACTGGTCTCTGTCACAAACCAGGGAATAACACAAAGATTAACTACTAACACACTATGGGTTATTTGAGGTAAGAGGAAATAAACAGGAAGGAAAACAAAACAGTTTAATGTATTAAAATGGTTAGGAGAGTGGGGGAGGCATATCTATAACTAGGAATATCTAACTGACAAGAAATGGACTTCTAAGAGGGAGTTTCTCTGTCAACCTAACTTCAGTCAGACTGACAGCCTTGACTGAAGACTAGAGGGAGAGCTGGGTATTAGGATTCTTAGAACTGGTCCAGATTCCTCTGTTGAGTTCAGGATAACAGGAACAAACTCCTTGCACAGCCAATAATCCAATAGATACCAGGTAGGAAAGAATGCCTGCAAACTGTCCACCAGAAATAGACACCCCCCCCCAACAAGGGTTGCCTTGAGAGATGTTGTCTTGAAGCTTCTACAATCCCAAAGATCCCAAGCTTATGGAGTCACTGCTGGCTGGACTTCTGCTCCAAAGCCTTCTCACATGAGCACTGACAGTTCACTCCTCCCCTGGCTGCATTCCAATATAGAATGTTCAAAGTTGACAGCCAAGCTCCTATCCCTAGGTACTTCTACATCATAAATTTCTATTCTATTCCCTAAATTACTTCATTACTTCTAGAGCCATTCCTTATTTCACAGATTAGCAAACTCTTGCCTAGAAATTTTTAGTGACTTTGTGAAGATCATACAGGCAATGAGTAGTATCATGATTTGAGAACAACTCTTTAGGTACATACATAAACACCTAGAACAAGACTTACTTGTTCTTGATTTAAATGTCAATACAATACACCAAAAAGACAGTCTTTCTTTACAACTGTTATTTATTATATTTCATTTTAGTTATTTTTACTTCTACATCTTAATGTCATCTCTAAATTTATCTTCAAATATATTGAATGTATACTTTCCCCAAAAGTTGCCTAGGAAGATAATTTCTATGTAATGTATCATATTTGCTTAGTAATTAATATCCTTTATGAAAATGTTTATTCCCAGTTTTTAAATAATCTTCCTATTATACTGACTTGTAATATTTGAAAAAGATGATTAAAATGATGCTCAGCATTCTAGTAGTAACTGATCTACTGAAACTTAAAATCTTTGGTTACTAGTTCAATTTTCTTTAATACTTTAACACACTTTATGTAATCCAAGATCTTTCATTCAAATAGATTTAAAGATCTTGGAACCAGAGAAGAATTTTGTTATACTTTTTATTCCAAACATTATTTCATAGTTTCCTATGCCTAAAAAAAGACCTCATCTTATATAACTCACATTTGAAGTCTTATTTCCTCTATAATTTTTTTTAAAAATTTGGTCATTCAGCACCACTTAAAGAAATCCTGTAATGGAGAAATCACTACTCTAAAAGTCTTAACATTCTTCTCTTTGACATAACTGCTAATGAATTTTAACATATTTACCCAAAATCTACTTCTCAGCAACTTCACATCTTCTAAACAAAGCAAAACGTGCATAACCCCTCTTCAATAAAGGTCTTCAATAATTCAAAACAGTGGTCACATCTCTTGTTGAATCTTTTCTTCTTCAGGCCAAAGTTGTCTAGTTCATTTTTTTAAAATAGTTGCCACCATGACTTTGCTTCACTTTTCCTTACCGTATTTGTTACCATCTTCTGATGAGTTCTACTTTGTCTACATATTTCCTAAAACTAACAAATGAATGTATTATTTCAAATGTCTAAATGAAATTATGAATTCTTTGTTTTGAAAACCAAATGTATGTTATCAGAACTAAAGAAAATATATCTTTGTGCTGTTTCATCTAACTATTGTTATATTAAGCTTCCACTCTAGGAAGAATACTAGGTATGTTGTTTTTTCTTCTTTTTAAACAGTATTTTTTTGTCACAACTCCCACTCCTATTCTTAGGTAATCTATTATGCTGAAACCAAATCCTGGCCTTTTTAAACAGGCAAGGAGAATTTAGTCATGTTGTTTTCACTTTGTTGAATAATTAGACTTTGTTAATTCTATTTCATTTTTAGTCCTTCTACTTCAAGTGATCATTAATAAACTTTGTAAAATTAATACTTTGAGTTACTGGATATTAATTTAAGTCCTACACTTGGAAGCTCTTGAATTTGGCAATTATATTCCTGGCAGTTATCTTTTGAGGATTTAATGTAGAGGGTGACTCTTTCAATCACTATATAGTCCATAGCCATGGGAAGGACGCTATGTCTAGGGGAAATTATAGGGCAGATGTGACTGCCAAATATACTGCCTGAAAATCACCTATTCGTGTCATGAGTCTCTCAGTCACTGAAGAAGTAGATCTAACCAAAGCTTACAATGATTTGGAAGTTCAGATAAGGATTAAAAAATTTGGTGCTAAGGTGGTTGGTAAAATATTATTCTCAGGAAGCCCATTCTGCCAAAGCAGATTTTTAATCATATGTGTAATTCCATTCATGTAAAGGCACTTTGAAACCCAAGCTATGGCCGTTACATTTAGGAGATTTTGGCTAGGTCCTGGATTTACAACTGTTGCTAGTAAAGTCTATGAAAAGTATGATAACTGTATGAGATTTGTAATGTGGGTTCTATTAGGAGCAGCCAAGGGGCCTAGGCAGATGTCTGATAATGGAAAATGAAAGGGAGGGAGTCCCAAACCACAGCTGTATGTGTTTTAGATAACCTCCCACGGCAGCAGGGTCAGATCTCTTTAAGCTCAAGAGCCACAGGCCCAGGGCTTGGAACCAATCCAGCCAAGACAATTAGAAATGTTTCCAGGAAGCAGATTAAAATATCCTGAAACCTCAAATTGAAATGGATAACCTGGCGTGGAAAGGCTTGCTAAACCAAGTTGTAAAGCGGATCTGACTGCTATTAGAGGATGGTTGATGGTAAGGTAAGCAAGGCTCCAAGATGGTTTAAGCTTAAGGTTAACCAGGATTTATTTGTAATTAAATGGAGGGAAGGTAGTTGGGCGAAGGAAACTAAGACCTTGCCTAAATTGTTGATACTGATTAATCTTGAAGCACTAGTTGATGTTCCCTAGGTGCAGAGTAAATGAGACAGCCTTAAGGGCAAATCCCAACTCTGTTGCTTATTGCTGAGCCCAGAGTCTGGGAAGCCTGTGGGTCAGCTGCAGTTGTTCTTGGTTGTAGCTGTTCTTTCTAGCTGGTATGTAAGGATGTTGTCTATGCCAAGGAAGTATTGAATATCTGGCTAATAATTGAATTAGTTTCCACCTGCCTAACAGAAACTCCCAAACCACCCTGGGGGCCCCAAATCCTCCTTTCATCCCTAACCCTCCAGGTGAAGTCAGAGAAGTGAAGCTCCCAGGGGTTTGAGGACCCCCTTTTATACCCTGTCCTTAACTGAAACCCTGGCACATGGCCTGGGTGCAATGCCAGTTTCTGTGTTCCCAAGTGGCAACTGCCAGCTTGTATCCTCATAAATATGGCTACTCATTTCTGCATCTTACAGATTTAATCAAGAAGTCTTTAAAAAGACAGGTTTAGGGAGCAAACCATTACCTTATACTCCTTTCGAAAGCATACAAATAGATTTTATTAACATGCCTAAAGCTGGAAGGTTTAAGTATTGTCTTTTAATAGTGGACAGTTTGACATGATGACCAGAAGCATTTCCTACAAATAAAAACACTACAGTTGTTGTAGTTAAAAAGCTTTTGAAGGAAATAGTACCTAGGTTTGGGGTACTGAATTTTTTGGACTCAGATCTTGGGCTGAATTTTTCACAGTCTATTTTGAGAAGGATTTATGAAAATTTGGGAATCAAAGCCAGTTTTCATACTCTATACCATCCTCAGAGCTCTGGACAGGTAGAAAGAGTGAATGGAGAAATTAAGACATTGATTGGCAAGGTCTGTGAAGAGATTCACTTAAAATGGCCTGAAATTCTTCCTTTAGTGCTTTTATATATCTGTATAAAACCAAGTGGAGATTTGCATGTTGGGGGATGATTGTCAACTTACAAATTATATAAAATCATTGCAAAATGGACTTCAAGAGCTCCATGACATGGATGTAATTCAGCAGACTTCTCCACTTGATTATTCTTTACATAGTATAAGACCTGGGGGACTCAGGTTTTCTTAAGAACTTTAATAGGAAATTGGCTACAGAGGAGAAATGGAGAGGTCCATTCAAGATTTTTGTTCACTAGTCCATCAACTGTAAAGGTTTTGAGGAAAGATGCTTGGTTCCATTGTTCAAATGTGAAAATCAACAAAACTCACAGAGATAGCAAAGCTCACAGAAATAGACAAAATAAGTGTTAAAATAGTGACCAGAATGATGATGAGGAAAGAACTCAGGCAGACATAGAATTAGGAGATAGAGAGGCAGAAGTACCTGAAAGTGATTCAGAAGAAGCAGAAAGCTGAAAATTTCATCCAGGCAAGTCTAGACAACTGTGAGAAAGTTCAAGAGGGAGTATTCCAGGGGAAGATAGGACCAGACCAGAGGAAAAGCAGGAAGAGAAAATTTAACAGGAAGCAGAAAGAAAACAGACTATATAGCTGAAGGGACAGCAAAGACAGTTAAGACGGTGAAATTTTTATATAAAAAGAGGAGCAGACTGTACAGAAGATTATGTAAGATGCAGTGCACTGCAAGACACAAATACATATTCATATTTTAGTGCATATAATACAGACATAAATGGAAGATAGAAGAGAAAATCTTCAGGTAAATTGAGAAGAGAAAGTCTGAAGTAAGAGAGTACATATATGCTTTCAACACTACACATAAATAGGTTACATAGTCCACAAACTGATGATATTATATATTTGCAGACCCCATGTAGATAAATGGGAGTCTTTTTGGTGGAAAAGTAATTGATGAATAAGTAAATAGTTAGTAATAGATTCATAAGGTATTAATTGAATAGAAGGATCAGTAGATTTTCTATTTGGTTAATATAAGGGCATAGATAGCATTAAAATATAATGAATGCAATATATAATATGCACTTATATGTAAATATATCTGTACATATTTATATATACTTGTACCATAGAATTGTTGTAATTATGGACATATTTATTGTAATTATGCATCATATGTCTAAAGATTAGGTATAGAATAAGATAGGAAGTTTAGTTTTCAGTTTAATGTAGCAGTTTAAGAATAGGTTTAAGAATTAACATAGATAATAGGGAAGTGGTATTGAATTGTTCAAGAGTTTTAAACTGCATCTGCAGAATTTTTTTCTTTAAATTGAGTTTGGTGTAAAAGCTGAAGCTAAAATTGTGTTTATTGGAAATTTTTTGAATGTTTTCTATTGTTATATTAGAAACAGATAGACTGGTTGTTGTATTTGCTCAGTGTTATAAGATATTTTTGGAAAATTGATTGAGAAATAGTTATCCTAGAGTTATGGTTTTTTATGGGTTTGAAGTTTGAAATAGTGATAAGATATATTCATGTTTGTTGCATTATTTGGAATGTGCAAATGTGTTGTTTTGAAACTTTGTAATGATTTTGTAAACCCTAACCCTTACCTTTCTTTCTGTGGTTAATATCCTGAAGATATGTGAAGTTATGAATAGGGTAGGGCATAGAAAGAATAGGGGTGGTTTATTGTTTTGGGAGTTAGATTATAGAATAAGGAGTTAATTATGATGAAAGGTAAGTATTAAGGTTCACAGAAATTAACCCAATGGGTTCAATTTTGTGAAAGGGGATGTCTGAAAGGGTGGAATTTGGGAAACTATGAAGGGCCAGGGTGAGAATACAGAAATGTGCTGGATGCAGAGAACAGAAAATGAAAGAGGGAAGCTCAGAATTCTCAGTGGGAGTCATGAGGTGCTGTACTGGCAGTTGAGAATGAAGAGGTGTTGAAGAAATGAGCAACTTCTGAACTTAGGTCTCTCCTGATCCAGTTTGAGACCTACCCAAATCCTCTACTTTGGCTCCTGTTGTCCCTAATTGAACCCAGACATCGAATTGACATCAAGTGACCGCTCAAGAACAACCTATCAGTGACAGTGACCTGGACTTCTTAGTTACCTCAGGGCTTTGCCTATAACCTGGGGTGGCTAGGTCATTTCTGTCACAAGCTCCTGATTCTGCAACTATCTCTGGCTTTCACCAAAGATAGATAAGGTAGCTAGACAGGATGGTGGGAATTTAGGCAGAGAGGAAGTCAGCATAACACCAACATGGTTGGAGACCAAAGTGACCTTTTGCAAGGTCAGTGGGGTTCTGGGATAGATTGAAAACTATTAGAATAGGACATTATTAGCCCTCCTTCCTTACCTAATCCCAATTATCATTTATAATAAAACTTATTGTTGATAAAAGCCAGCAGTCAGATTGAATTCTAAGAGTCTCAAGGTGGAGAGGAGCCATCTTGCTCCTGTGCCTGGGAGGAATCATCACCAAAAGACTTGGAGTTCAATCAACCCTATTTACAGGTCCAATTATGATCTTACAGTAGGCATATCTTTGTAAGGAGCTACAAAGTGGTTTTTGCCCTGAGGCCACTTTTGAGTCTCCTGTGTGTCTGCTGTGTGCAGCTTGTCTTTGCCCTATCTCTGTACTCAAGCTCCACATTCCTTGGCCTCCTGGGGTCCCAAGTCTTGCTGCTCTCAGGGGTAAGTCTGTGGTATCCTCAGCCAGCCTAAACCTAAAGATTGCCCTGCACTCACTCTGACTCTGCCATGGTAGGTGGTATGGGAGAGGGATGACCAGTTTGTGCTTTGGTACCTGTAATTTTACCCCCTTACAGCATGGAAATGCCCATACCCTGCATACCTTCAAGGCTGTGCCCTATGGTAAAGGCCCTTATCTCATTTGATTTTGATTTTTGTTCTTTTGAGGCACTTTATATTGGTAGAAAGAGAAAAGAAGAAGACCCTTTCTACTCAGCAGCCATCTTACTCCAGAAGTCCTCTCATAGGGTTTTATAGAAATCAAATGAGATAAAATATGCAAAATATTTTCAAACATTAAACTCATAAATGTCAACTAATATTTCTTCATTGAGGTCTTTGAGCATGATCACTGAATAAATGAGACATTTTTCATTTCACTCCTTATTTCTTACTAATCAAGGTTAATTAACATTATAAGAATGTCTGATACATGTGATATGAAGTGATATGATACTAGGTCCAATGCAGAAAACTTGACTGGCCTAAGTATAATAGAAAAGGAAATCCCTTTGAAATATAGGTATTTGGGAGGCAGCTGGGTAGCTCAGTGGATTGAGAGTCAGGTCTAGAGATGGGAGGTCCTAGGTTCAAATCTGGCCTCAGACACTTCCCAGTTGTGTGACCCTGGGCAGGTCACTTGACCCCCATTGCCCACCCTTACCACTCTTCCACCTATAAGCCAATACACAGAAGTTAAGGGTTTAAAAATTAAAATTAAAAAAATAAATAAAATAAGAAGTATAGGTATTCGGAATAATTTTTTAAAAAATTGATATGAGGAAAAATATCTAAGGGAGTACTAGATCTCTAGGCTACAGAGTAATTTGTAGGACACTGGCCTAGAAATATTTTCTTCAGTAAGAAAGCAATAGTTCTTTGATCTAAAGGTTAACACCTTTTCTTTGAGATTCTTCATTTAAATGTTAGCCTGGATTTTGAGATAGTTGGGTATGGGGGAGATTCTTATAGCAGAAAAATATTTCTAATATACCAGAATCCTAATATTCTGGGAGAAAGTACATGATTATCAATGTAATTACATATAAATATATCCATGAAATATGTACATGTATGTGTTTTCTAGCAAGACCAATTAATTTGAATTTACAGAATCTGTCTAGTATAACCACTTTACTATAAATCGTGAGAAAACTGAGTTCAGCAGAGGTTAGATAACTTGTTCAAGGTCACAAAAAGTTATAGATGAAATTTAAACCTAAAGTCTTAAACTCTCAAACCAGTGCTATTCCTACTGTATATTTCCTGAGTGGAGTTGAGACAAAAAAGTCTAGTTTTCACTTAACAGAATGAATCAGATGCCTAACCTCACCACTCATAGCATATAGCACTAATTTCACTTTTAAGCTTACTGCTAGATATAACCTATTCCTTCCCTTTACCCCAGGATTTCTTGTCATAGTTCATGGACCCCTGGATTTGGTTGAGAAAACACATTTTAATATGATTCCTTTCTAGTCCTATTTATTTTATTTTATTGTTTTAAATTTGCTATTCTGATAAGGGACCTATGAGTTTCAGCAAACCCAAAAACGGATCCAGGATGCACAAAAAGGTTAAAAACTCCTTGTCTGTAGATTATTGGTATCTGAATGTATAAGACTAGTCATACCATGGTACAGATACATTTCTGTTCCACTTCCAAGTAGACTAGTTCATGACTACTAAAGCACTGTTCTATCTATGAAATCAAAGGTTCTTGATTCCTTTGAGTATCATAAGCCACTTCTTGATATTCAGGTAGCCTAGAAATTTATCACCTATAGGTGAGTCAGAAGTATGAGAACAGGAATATCCTTGAGCTCACAAAACCATTAGGGATATTGAAAAATCTCTGTATCAGATCTATATGTGTCGCTTTGAAAGCCATGATAGTTGAGTAGACACAGAATACATTAGGTAGACAGAGAAAATTATGATAATACGGCCAATCCATAAGTCATATAGTTATTACTTGATGTTCTTCAATATTAATTTTAATAGACTGGGGGTGGGAGGAAACAGCCAGGGAAACATATGAGACTCATTTCTTCATACTATGTTAGCAGGCTAAAAGACACCAACCTTTACTATAAGCTATGCATTTTGAGAAGAGATTCAAATACAAGCAAAAAGACATTCCTTCCTCTTGAGGAGCATACATCCTCATGGGAGAAAATGGCAGAAAAGAAAGGGAGGATAATTTACATTTAGGGTACCATGGCAAAGTACAGAGTGTCTAAAGGGTGATAAAACATAAATAACCTGGGGCTATCACTAAAATGGAGGCTCCCAGAAGGAACTCACTAATGAGAGAAGGGTTCCAACATGGTGAATGGATGTTCCAGGGTAAAAAGTTCCTAGGTACTGAATTCTAAGTTCTAAGAAGATTAAAAAAAACTTTATTGAAGGTAAAAGTTATAAAAGTCTCTCAGTTTCATAAATAAAAATGCAACACAAATTAGAATGTGAAGGCACACATTCTTTATCCCTTATGTTTCTTCGAATTCCCAGAATCATTTGGCTGCTGGACATAGTCTTATAAGAAACTGCTGAAAAATGTCTTTTGCATTTTGAGAAGATTTCATCACAGAATGGTGTGGTCATATTTTTAGATAAATGTTATCAATACCAAAAAGAAATAAAAAGTCAAAAAATGATGTTCAAACACAAGTTAGCAGCACTTTGAGTAATTGTTCTTAACTAGAAACAGATATGGCATGGAGATTTCTTCTTTAACATATATATTATATAATATATATAATATTATAGTAAAAGACTATATGGCTCCTAAAGTCATAAGGCCGAAAACCTCAGGAGACAGTAATTGAAGACTTCCAACTTCCAACAAAAAATATCTGAGTTTTGGGTGATTGGGTAAATAGAATGGAATCCCTAGATGACAGAAGTGTTGTTGCCAGAAACTAGCCTCATAAAGTTCCACCAAAGAAATTTCTTCAACTGTAAAATGGGGATAATAATAGCATCACAGGGTTATCGTAAGGATTAAATGAGTTAATGTTTGTCAGACATAGTGACTGACACTTAGTAGGGATATCTAAATGCTTACTCAATCACTCCTCATTTCAAAGTCTGACCTTTGGTTCTTAATTACCTGAGGAATGAGATGGAGTAATCCCCTATACTAACTGTCACCTAGGTCTCTTGATTCAGTATGTCAGATGGGTTCATTTAGAGCAAGACCAGCTGCCCCAGAGAATAGTACTTTCCACTATATGTGCAGGGGTTAATAGAGGTATCAGGGTGCTCCAATCAAAGACTTCCAAAATGGGAGTATAGTGAAGTGTATTGAATGCCATTACAGGTGAGAGAAAAAGTGGGTATCATTTTCTTTAATTATAAAAAATATAAAGAAATTATTCCATAAATCTGCTACCCTGTATTTCTGTCTAGTGCTGATTTAACCTGCTCAATGAATGAATTAATATCAGACATTAAAAGCATAGAAATATGGATCAACTAATTATATTTCTTGTTAACTAATGGTCATGCTGTAGGACTGATTCATTTTTGTGCTTGACTATCTAAGATCATTAAATTCCCAGATGGTAGGGTCAAAACCTACAGATGATAATAACTGAAAAAATATTGTTGGGAAAAAATTATGACCTCTTTAATGCAGAATTGCATCTGGCAATAAATCTGAGAGGGAATAGGAGATTCCATATGTTTCTGCTTTACCTAACTAGGAATAATGGTGCAGCCATGTCAAGGGACAAGGACCTAAGATTGTTCATATCAATAATATGCTCAAGGACAAGAAAAAAACTATTTGGAGGCATGGAGTGGGGATGGAGGTAATTAGTATTCCTGAAAAATTAACCAAAGCTATCTCAAGTGGGGGGCAGCTGGGTAGCTCAGTGGATTGAGAGTCAGGCCTAGAGATGGGAGGTCCTAGGTTCAAATCCAGCCTCAGACACTTCCCAGCTGTGTGACTCTGGGCAAGTCACTTGACCCCCATTGCCCACCCTTGCCACTCTTCCACCAAGGAGCCAATACACAGAAGTTAAGGGTTTAAAAAAAAGACTAATCCATCCCCCATCCCAGCCACTTACAATAAGTTCCTTTCCCATGAATTTAGAAAAGTTCTAGAGATTAGAGTGATCTCAGACATTCAGACTCAATATAAGAGACAATAAATACATGCTTTAAGTCACTGGTAAACCACGTGAGGTTGGATATTGACTTTGATAGGAAGCCTCACAGTCAGGTTTTAAAAGGTTCAATTGGCTCTGTTGGAAAACAAAGTATGACAATTTAAGATTATACATTTTTTCTTGGAAAAATAGACACTTAATTTTTTATTAGCTTCTCTCAGACAGAACTCATCTTGGTCAAAGTGAAAAACACCAAGTCAACTCAAGTGTATGGGTTTGGGTCCTTTTAATGTATGATCATTAAGAAAATTTAGTTTTAGCTCTTCCAAATAAAAAGTAATGCCTAAAAACTTCTAAAGGACGGTAGGTGACAATCCAGGGAGACATGTGATGGGAAGATGAAATAGATTTAGAGGTTCCCATCCTGAGAGCAGAATGTTTCTCAATGTCTAAAAAAATTCATTTTATTCCACCTATCACTGGAGAGAAATCATCTTCTTGGATGGCCAACACCAAACATCCTAATTCAAGTAAATGCAAATAATGAGAATTTTCCTCAAAAAATCATTATTAACTAATTGCCTAGACTTGTCTAAATTCCAATTTTAACTACCTCCTCTCCTCTGTAATTGGCAACCCTCTGCTGAGAGCCTTCATCACCTTAGGCTAGCCTTCTTTTGGGATTCCTTTCCTATGGTATCTCACCAATATAGATCATCCTATAATCTGGTGTCAAATTAAGGATTTTAAGGTGAAGTTCTTACAATATCAATCCCTTATTCAATAAATCATATTGGTCCCCATGATTTCCATGTAGACAAAGATAATCTAGTATTAAAGCCTCCATAAGCTCACCATCTCCCACCTTTTCAGTCTTCAGAAAAGTCCTTTCTACCTACCAGTACCTATTTACTCTACTATTCAATGACACTAGTTTTATTGTTTTTTACCAAAACCACTATATCTCACTCCTCTGACCCTTTTTGAGCAGCTGTCCCCAATTCTATATGTATCTCTTGGTTTACTTTTCAGACTTACTAGGCACCTTGCAAGTCCTTGTCAAATGATGTGAATTAAACTTTTTATGTTCTAATCTTACCTTGTGATTTATTGGCTTCCTGTCAAATGGATCTATGTGTAAGGATTTACTTTACAAGATGATCTTAGTATCTTTGAGCTAGGAAATTCTCCACCAAGACATTTGAAAAAGAGTCACCTCACTTTCAGGGCTACGGGAAAACTGTCAACAAGCATTAATGTGAATATGTTTTCCTTGAAGGTAGCCAAGTGGCACAGTGGATAGAGGCTTTGAGTTAGTCTTAGAGTTAAGAAAAATCTTCCTGAGTTCAAATCTCACTTCAGAAACTTATTAGCTAGTTGAGTCATTTAATCATTTAATCTGGTTCGCCTCAATTTCTGAATCTGTGAAATGAGCTGGAGAGGGAAATGACAAACCACTCAAGTATCTTGATAAGAAAACTGCAATAGGATCATTAAGACTTGGACAGACTAAAACAACTGAACAACTTTTTCCTTTATATTATAGGAAATGTCAAAATGTTTCATAATGGGCTATTGTCATTGATTACTACAGTTGAAAAACATGAAATTCCTAGTAAAGTTAAAATATAAATATACCAATTAAATGATCCTTTTGTTTACTCTAGTATCAAAAAATGCTTCTTTGATGTAACCATCTAAGAAGAAAGCATTACATTATCTTTTGCCTTTATTTCATGCATTTTAAAAGCAACAGAAATTATCCAGTCATAATAGCTCATTTAACATCCTTTATAGTGAAATGATCTAAAAGGCACACAGCTGGAAATTTATTCCAGCAAAGAGCAATTCAATCCTTGTTTACTGAGGAGGAAAGACTTGTAAATAACAACAGAGATGCTATTTAAAGAGAATCTTCTCACTTACTCATGCTATTAATTCATTGTTAGGTCCTTTCCACAAAACTCCTGAGGTTATCTTAAATGAAAAGATATGGCAAAATTTTGGTATAGTAGGAGATTAACAAAGGATGGTGATCACAAGGATAATCTTTTACATGTGTACATGTATCTTATTTGTAATGGACTTTTGCCAACACTAATTATCTTTATTTCCTGAACAGAGGAATATATAGTAATTCGGGTCACCTCTATTGATAATTTGTTTACATGTAGAAATAGATGATTATCTGTAACATCAATTATTAGCATTTTCCCTTCAGAACAGGAAAAAAAATTAAGAAAATTAAAACAGAACTGATCAGGCAATCAATTTCACTGGTCAGGGTCATAAAGGGAGGAAACCACAAAACTAATCTTCTCAGGGAAGTTTTGGTTAAAGAGGTAAGGCAGAAAAGATCATATGTATAAAAATGTACCTGATAGCATTCTTTTCTTTTGTATGATAACTTTAAATTAAAGGATGCCCAAATAATAGGATATTATTGAACTAATCATATAATGAAAATGATAGATTTTTAGAAACCTGAGAGAACTTCTAAGAACTGGAATAGCAATCTAAGCAGAACCAGAAATAGAATGTATAACAGGACTACAGCATGGAAAAGGATTAAAAAAAACTTCAAAGATAAAAGCTCTAATCAATGTAATGAATGTTTAGTTATGAACTTCAGAAGATGATGAGGAAGTATGATCTTGACATAAAGGTGGTGTACCAGAGATGCATAACAAAACATGAATTTTAATTGTACTCAATGTGTTGATGTGATTTGGTAGACATATACTTATTAATCACAAAGAAGGTGTGCCTGATATAGGGGAGGAAATATATGGGGATTAAAAATGTAGTCACTGTGATGAAAATATAATAAGAAAAAATGTTAAGAAAACATTTTAAAAGCTACTAGAGAAAACATTAGCTAAAAAAGAAGCAGTGAAAATTGGACCAACTCTGAAATCAATATGTTACATTTTTATATGATTTAAAGGAGATGGGAGGAGAGAGAGACAGGGGAGAGAGAGACAGAGGAGGAGAGAGAGAGAGACAAAGACAGAGAGATAGAGACAGAGATAGACAGAGAGATAGAGACAGACAGAGACAGACAGAGACAGAGACAGAGAGACAGAGAAAGAGAAAACAAGAACAAGAGCAAGAGCAAGAGCAAGAACAAGAACAAGAACAAGAACAAGAACAACAAGAACAAGAACAAGAACAAGAACAAGAACAAGAACAAGAACAAGAACAAGAACAAGAACAAGAACAAGAACAAGAACAAGAACAAGAACAAGAATGAGAGCCATACCATACATGGTAGATATTCCTGTTTTATGTCAGTTTCTTTTTCTTTTCCCCTCCGTATGTGAAAATGCTCATATTTGTTTATGTTTGTCAAAGAAAAAGTAGGAAATACATAATCCCAAAGAAACTCTCACTAAATAGTTAGACATTAAATGATGCCTCTTTGTTTTCTGATATTTGTCTTTTTTGATGTCTGTAATTATACAATAAAAGGTTTTTTTCCTCCTGTTTTCATTGTGATCTTGCTCTATAAGAGGCAAGTTGGTGAAAATGAGAGAGTCCAGACTATTCAGTCAGAGGATGTGAGTTTAAAATGATGCTTTTGATATTATTAACTGTGAACTTAGATAAGTCAAGTAAAAAATAAAGCATTTAGTAGCAACTACTATTTGACAGGCACTGTGCCAAGTGCTGCAGATACAATAAAAGACAAAAAAAATTCTGCACTCAAAGAACTCACAGTTAAATGGGGTAGAAAATATGCAAACATATGTATTAAAGATTGACATATACAAGATCAGTCAAATATGTCCTAAGAGATAAGGCATTAAGATTAAGGAGCACCAGGAAATTTAGCTTCTGTGGTCTTCCAGTTCCTCATCAGTAAAATCAGGGAGTTAATCACATCTAACAGTTCTATCTCTGTGATTATAACTGGGGCCAAATTACTAAAAGAATCAGCGGAATTTGTAGTTAGGAATCCAGAAGCCATATAGTCCAACTATCTGAAAATGATAAATTAATATGCTACACCCAAATAAATGGCCATTCAGATAGTATTTGAAGACTTAAAGTGAAGTAGTTAATTCTATTCATGGACTATATTAATAATTAGGGAATTAATCTTTATCCTAAATTTGTCTTCTTGTAACCTTCATCTTTTGTACCTACGTTTGTACTTTTGTACAAGAATTGACAGGTGTGTAGTCAGAGTACTTCATTTTTATCCTTTCAAGATGAGGAGAAAGTGAGGAAGGTCTTCATCTCAAGGTAGAATTGCTATTGCAAACTCCTGAAATAAGTGCTTAGATACTCACATAGAAGATAAAGGCACAAGAGGGTTTCAATTTGAGTGATTACATAGAATATAAAAAACTGATAAAAAAATATATAGATCCATTTGAATATTTGAGGGATACAATCGATTCCTTAGGAAGGTATTATCAATTAACAATCATTCTAGAGCAGGGGCCAAAAGACAAAAAGAGAGATTATTATTATAATGCAATCAAGAAGTTTTGGGGAACTAAACAAGGATGATTGCAATGGGTGCTTTGAGGAGTATATATATATACATTTGAGAATCATCTTCTTAATGTTAACAATCAAAACTGTGAGAGCAGATTTAAAAAAAACAAACTGTAGAAATGAAGAAGAGAAGTGAGATGAAAACAAGACTCAAAAGGATGTATAAGTTTCAGGGAAAAGAAGAACATGAGAAGGAAGGAAAAGAGAGGAAAGAAAAGGACATGGAAAAGGACCATGAGATGCTACAGGAGCCAAGGAATTAGAAGTCTTAAGGAAGGGCTTTGAACATAATGTCAAATACTACATATTGATCAAGAAGGATGAAGATGGAACCAACCCCCTTCCCGACACACACACACACACACACACACACACACAGACAAATAATGAGACTATTATTGAACTTTTAAAGAACTAGTTCAGTTGAATGATAAACAGAGAATGTAAGTCAATATGCTGAGTGAGTAAAACTAGAGGTTTGGTAGTTAGAGTACTGAAATGATATTCAGGAATATCTGGATTCAAATCCTGCCTCAAATGCTTGCCATGGGCAAAATAGAGCCTTTCTTCTTCAGTTTCCTTATTTATAAAATGTAGATAATAATAGTATCTATTTCACAAGGTTTTCGTAAAGACCAAATGAAATGAGATATTAAAGCACTTTACAAAATTAAAATAAACATTCAAATGCTACTATTAGCTGGATTTTTTCCCTAGAATTTATATGTAGCAGTCTGGACTATTAAGATAGATACATAAATTTGCATTGGATCCAAAAAGCATAATTTCACCATTCCCTCCAGCAGCACTTGTCATCTCCAGAGTGTTTGAAACATTTTATCTATTAATCACTTCTGTTTAGGTTCAAAGAGCAACTGGACAACTGGGGAAAACCTCTATTTTATCATCTTTTGAGGAGATGCAACCCTGTCTCATTACTACTGGAATGTTTGCTTAGTCACTGATATAATGAGAATATACTTAGTAAGATTTATGCATAGTTTTCCAGTTAAAACCAGAAATGTAGCCAAATTGTTAGCATAACATATTTCAAAGAAGAAATCAAAGCAAGGATGATACAGCATCAAGGAGACAGAAACTGAATGAAGGTGCCATAACATTATATAAAGTGGTTGCCTAAAATTCTGTGAAATATTTGTTTTATTTAAAAAATGAAGCAGGATGTTTTGTTTTATTTTAATTTATCTTTATTGTAAGAATATAGGGTAATTACTGTTATAATGTTACCTCTCAATAACAATGCTGGAATCCTTGCTAATTTGAATTGACATATTTTCCCTTTCATGGGAACCAATGTAATTAAGATTTTATTCATATGAACCTAATTATGTTTTATGCCCAAGTTCCCACACTCAGGATGCTAGGGAATCTCTTCTGTCTTCATTTCATTTTTTCCTTGAAAATGAATATTAAAGGTTAATTTTTCATTATTTTTTACTTTTTAGATTCTTTTTTTCCCCTACAATATACTTCTTATATATTTAAACTCTAAATATTATTCATTTGACAGAGAGACCATGAACTGGTTAGGTTGATAGGCTTTCAATCTGTGGATGTGTAGGGACCCACAACACCACATGGAAGCTTGGAGGTAGAGTATAAATGTATAATATCAAAACACTAATAGTGCTTGTTTAGTTCTCGAAACCTACAAAAATTAGAGAAAATGATCTAGTCAGAAAAATGTTTCTATATTTTAAATTTCTTTAATACCAAATTATATGGTTGTTTTAAAAAAGAGGTTAATTTCAATAATTAGTATTCAAATTTTAACTTAGGCAAGATTTTAATTAACTTTTTTTGTCATAAAATTGAATGATGAAGTGGTAGAAACTGAATGTGGAAGCCTTCCCTTACTTTTATATTACTGGATAATACAATATGTTTTTATTTTCTCTTCCATTTCTTTCCTCCAAAAAGGGCATCCCTTTTTAAAACATAAGTGAATTGATGAACTACATGTAATTACATATAGAGAACTGGCCTAGAAGAAAAATTATAATGGGTTAATAAACTATAAGAATATATTTTGATTAATATAACCATATTATAATATAATAATATAATACACTACAACAACAATGACATTTCCCAGGAGCTTTTTTGCTTGGGCTAGACTTTGAGGAATACCATGCCTATCCCAGAATAAGCTGATCATCCAAAACCTCATTACCATATAGATTGACTCAGTTTTTAATTGACATCAGCACATTCTCAACTTGTCAATGCCTCTTCCATCTGATTGGAAAATGAAAGCATTAAACTCCTCCCAAAGTCTAATTTCCATGGAACACCATGCCTCCTGCCCTCCCCCATATCCTCCTCAGTTTCTCACCTTGCTTTTGTGTGTCATCTTCCTATAGTAGCATAAAAGCTCTTTGAAGGATTTTTCCTCTTTTTTCCTTTTTTTTGTCAGTAGTACTTAACACCATGCCTGGCACATAGTAATTGCTTAATTAACTGATTAAATTGATTTGAAAAAAAAATGTTTGGAATAATGGAAAAAGCACAAGACCTGGAGTCAAATAATCTTGGTTCAAATCAAGAGGGTGCTTATAGACATTGAAAATAGGATTATTAGGGGAAATATATACATATATATATACATATATATATGAGATACTTTTAAGTTTGATTCCTAACATTATCTCCATTACTTCTTTTTTTTAAACCCTTACCCTCTGTCTTGGAATCAATACTGTATATTGGCTCCAAGGCAGAAGAGTGGTAAGGGTAGGCAATGGGGGTTAAGTGACCTTTCCAGGGTCACACAGCTGGGAAGTGTCTGAGGCCAGATTTGAACCTAGGACCTCCTGTTTCTAGGTCTGGCTCTCAATCCACTGAGCTACCCAGCTGCTCCCTCCATTACTTCTTGAGTCTAGATATTTACCAAAATGTTAAATTAAACTTTGACTTAAATAACTTGCTAATTTATGAGATGTACCTTTTTATATTGACTTTTTAATAATGGCAGGAATTGCCAATCCCATTTCAGGGCTCCTCATCCACTTTTGCTCATCTACTTTTCACCCAAACCTCACTGAAGTTGTAGCATGCACAGTGGCCAGTAAAACCATCTCAAAAATGGGCTAAACTAGAACGAGGGTACCTAACAGTCTTCAAACCCAGAGGTAGGGGGATGTTAATCTCAAGCATGTGAAGCCTTCCCCCAGAAGAATGGTTAGATAAGAAAAATATTTTTCCCAAAAGCATGAAATCAAATGAAGCAGCTACTATGTAGTATTTAAAGATTAGTCAAATATCAAACATGCCAAGCTCATCCATTGCATCCTGGGCCATGCCCAGTCATCCTGACTTTTGTCTTATGATTGGATTCTATGACTCTAGAAAAGAAAATGAAGCTGATAACTTTATGCAACTATACCTCACTTAAATGCAACTAACAAAGGAATCCAGGCATACTCTTCTGATGTCATTAGTCTTCAAAAGAAAGGACAAACAACAATGATGATAAAAGTTGCTTCCAGCATAGCCTTGGTTTAAATTCTATTTCTTCTTCTTAAAGTCATAGGCCAAGAGCAGTAAAAGACATCAGAGGGTAACTCTTCTAATCCTCTTTTATTTTATGGAAGTTCATGTAGTATGTATGAGAAAGAATGTTAAACCAGGCCCTCTGAATCTAGTCGGTGTTCTTCTGATCTTAAGTAAGGTATTTTCCTCATTGGGTTTCATTTTCCCCATTAGTAAAGTGAGAGAGCTGGGACTTAATAACATCTAGATTCCCTTCCAGTTCTCAGTCTATGATCCTGATATTTACACATCTTCATGCAACCGTTGGGAAGAATGTCCTTTGTAAATTCTAAATTACAATACAAATATGAAGGATAAGAAAGAGTTGCTAGAATTAATCAGAGAAAAAAGCATCATGAAATGGAAAGAAGAAGACTATTATGTGAATGAGAAGACCTAGGTTATACCTCATCTTCTGTCATATAAATGCACTGTGGGCTATGTTGAGGATGATGGAGGAAGGAAACAAGAATAGGAAGTTTATTTTCTTTTGGACTCATTTAACCCAGGTGTAAAATGTAATTAACAACATTTTTTCTGCCAATAAAAGGGTCAATCAGGCATGGTATGTAGATGGCAAACGTTTAGCATCAAAATATCTGGATTTTGTTCAGCCATTGATATCCTAAGTGTGTGAACATAAGGAAGTCACCGTGTCTTAGCACTGTAAACAAATTTGAAAGATTTTAAGTTAGAGATGGCTGACTGATTTGACTGAAGGGAGTTCTCTATGCAATCACGCTTCTGACACTTGGCCCCCAAACAAAAAAATATGTTTGAAGATAAAGACTAGACAAAACATGTCTTTTATAACTCAGTGACTGCATCACCATTGTGTAACACCAGCTAGAAGAGAGAGGTCATGTCATCAACAGGCTGGTCCTTAAAGAGATATAGATATCCAGAGATGAACTCAGCAAGGGGAACAGTGATAGTCATGGCTTCCTAAACACTGAAGTCCAGAGCAGAGAACAGAGTGAAAATGGCAATAATCAGGGCAAAAATTGCAACAGAACCATTAAGAGAGCAGAAGGCACTGATTTGACAGAGGGAAAGATAGAGATTAGGTATCTAAGAAACATAATAACTCCTCATTAAGCCTTTGATATTTTATCATTATTTTAAACCCACATGTTACATCAGTATTGGAATTACTCAGGCAAGCCTTCTTTAACTTCCCTGGAGTTCTTTGTGTATTTTTCTTTATCCATATTTAGATTCACAAAACTGTCTGTCAAAAATGTGCCTAGCGACCCGTCTGCTTCAATAGTTAGACCACCAAGAAATGTCATTTTGTAAACAGGTTTTGCTGTCACTCAATTATCACTTTAATGTGACTACATACTCATTATGTATTCATTAAGACTCTTACAAATAACCTTATATTAATTTAAAAAGTTGTTTTTTTCTATCCTTCATCCTGACATCTTTGAAAAAGAAAAAAAATGTCCCACAGATGCATTTTTGATCACTCTGGGATACTGAGGATATATTAATTGAACTGTATCCCAAATTAAAGAGAACACATTTTCTTGACAACTTATGACAACAATTAATGAGATTTTGTGATATTTCTTTTATCATGTTATTTTGGATTTAACAGTCATATTTCTCCCTCAAGTCTCATGTCAATTTCCCTTGAATTTCTACTTTCTGTACATTAGGTAACTAATAGCAAATGTCACCTATTGATATGGAAACAGATAATGGCAAAATGGCATAGTTAAGCCCTTCCTCAACCTTAGATGAATAGACAAAAACTTTTACTAATATACATCATCAATGGCTAATAATGGTGCTATGTTGGCCTTGAACTATTAAAGTTTATAGGAGCGTTTTGTTTTTGGAATTGAAATGTTTAGATTTTCCAATCTATAGTTCAATGAATTTGTGATCTCAAGCACATAGATAGGCCCTTTACTAGTATACATAGCAACTTTTCTGTACTGGCAATAGAATGTAAGCTCTTTGAGGGTAGGATTTGTTTCAGTTTGACCTTTCAACTCCATCACCTAACACATTTTCTAGCAGAAAATGAGTTGTTCACAAATCTTTGGTGATTGATTGACCAGGGTGTAGAACTGATGGCAACAGCACATTACAGATTCTTCCACAAGTGCTAATATAATTGCTCAAGTCATATTTTGTCATCTTTGCAAAATAATGGATATGAAATAGAATCTCAGAGTTATTTTACCTTGCATTTTTCTCGTTATAGCTGATTTGGAACATTCCAGCCTATCTCACTTGATTTATTATATATAGTTCTTTTTCAAACAGTCAACATTCTAAACAAATTTCCCTATTTACTGTTCCTTCATCTCTTGTCTCCATGTTTTTGCATAACTGTTCCTCTTTGGAATATAGCGCATCCTCACTTTCTAGTACCATAGCATTATAAATTTAGAACTGAAAGGGACTTTATATGCCATTAAATCCAACTACCTGACTTTTTACAGTTGAGGAACCTGAGTGTTAGAAAGGATTAAATCCCCAGAGTCATGGAGGTAATTGTCTTTTAGAGTCCATAGCTAATTTTAAGCATCAGTTCAAATTCCATGCTATTATCCAAATTGACTGGCTTTCATTTGTTAGACCCCTTACCAAAGCTTAAATAGCTTTGTTTTTACTTTGAATACATTTTGTATTTATGCATTGTGAATAGCAACTTCTTTAAGGAATCAGTTGATTTTTATTTTCTTTGATCATTGCTTACAGTTATTGACTCTCAGCAAAAGCTTATTGAAAGAATTAGTGAATATACTTTAATTTTTTTCATTTTTATGCACATAAGCAACTCCCATAAACCATCACTCCAATTAACCCTATCCCTTTTCATACTGTGGCCTAAGTCACAATATATTTATAAGCTGCTAGGCAAGAGGGCTGAACAAAGCTCTAAAGGAGAAGGCTCACATGCCCGCCCTTTTCTCAGGGTAAAGAGAAACCACTGTGAAGTAAGTGTTCTTTCAATCTTCTTTAGTAAAGAAGGAAAAAGTGAAAAAGTTGATTTCCTAATCAACTTTTCTTTTTGACATTTTTTGCACTACCTGCCAAGCTAAATAGGCCATCTTATGAACTTCAGAGTTTAGTATTTGTCCATCTAGAGGAATCAAATCATGTGAGATTTTGGCTGTCAGTATGATTTCATTTTTAGGCCATAATATAAGACACCTGGTTGTGGAAAGAATAATGAAAGCTTTCATTTGAATACTAACTAAGCACATTGCTATGAAATAGCTGATAATACATTGTATTTTATATATGTGTGTAAGTATATAATTTGCTCATCTATATACAAGTTGTGTCTCCTCAGCAGAATGCACATTTCTTAAAGTCAGAGAGTGTCTTTATTTTGTCTTTTTTTCTCACTAGCAAGCACAGGGTGTGTAAATGGAATTAGCTCAAGCCCATTCATAGTTAAAACTCTAGCCACCAGAGATAATGTCATCCCCACCTCCCTTAGTGGAGAGGGGAGATGAGTTACCCACAAGTGACAATAAGTAACAAATCAAGAACAAGGGACTGCCCTCTGGCCAGTCCAAAACAGTGTAGAGGCTGCCATTTGTCCACTTGAATTAGAGGTGGACCCCCAGGAAGTGACAAAAGATGCTGTCCTTCAAATATGATGGTAACTTCCTGTGGAGGCAGTTCCCACTTTGAACTTGGTGCTGAAGAATCTCTGCTGAGACCTCAGGCTGCTTCCACTCTGAATTGTCACGTGGGCAAATTAGGCTGACTTCCTTGGCCTACCTTGGCGTTTCCAGACTCTCTACCTTAAGTAGGTTTCTTGCCTCTCTGATAGCTAAGCCCTTGTAGCTTGTAGCTTAGTTTAATTAGCCTTTTCACCCTCTCTCTATTTCCCTACCTTCTACCTTCCTAATTGTAAATAAACTACCATAAAACCCATCCTGACTTGGGTCTATTTTAATTATGGAATCAATCTGAATTATTGATTCCTGGTGACCACACCTTAAAATATATATCCATATAATATCTAATTTCTAAATATTACAAGGACAGGACACATACTATATATTTAATAAATAATTTGTGAAATTAAAGAACACAAAAAGCACAGCAAATCACTTTATTGAGAAGAAAAACTGAAATTAAAGCTAATTTAAATCCTAAAATCACAAATTGGCAGTGGGAGGGTTTGAAACTATGAAACCATTTTCATCAAGAATAAGTCACATTGGGGGCAGCTTGGTGGCTCAGTGGATTGAGACACAGGCGGTCCTGGGTTCAAATTTGACCTCAGATACTTCCTAGATATGTGACCCTGGGCAAGTGCTTGACCCCTATTGCCTAGTCCTTACCACTCTTCTTCTTGGAACCAAATCTAATAGTTCCTAATTATGAGGTCTTGGATAAGACATCTAAATCTCCCTGAACCTGTAGTTAATTTTTTGTAAAGGGAGATAATCATATTTAATACTTAAAATAATTACCTCATAAAAGAGTTGTCAGTTAAGTCTTTACAACCCCAAAAGTATGATATAATGTGAGCTGTGTGTATTGTTAAACTGGAGTGCTGCAGGGCTCTGTCCAACTTTACTTGGGGGAATAGGGGACTTTGAGTTCAATACTGGAAAGGAAGGGTCGAAGAAGGAACCTTTTGTTATCCTAGGAGGGACTTCCTTATGACAGAGGACTGTCTCAAAACAATTGGCACTACCAGCAGGTTCTTAAAACATGTTAAAAATGTTAGTTCTGAAAAATATTCAATAATATACTTTTTGTCAGACTGATCTGTGTAATCTTCCTACATATCACTATGGTCAGAACAGCTGGTTATTCTTTATCTCTGTTTCATGAACATATCCTGGTATTTTGTTTGGCCAAAGTAATAGGTGAAATATAGCTACAGCACTTCGAATGAATTTGCAAGACTGAGTGTTGTTCTAACCATTCTCTAAATTATAAATAAGTCTTTTCTTGTTCTATACACTTGCCCCCATAAGATCTTTCCTTTCTCTACCAGACCACATTTAAGAGACACTATTCTGAAATCCTGAAATTCATTAATCTTACCTCAGAATCCAAATTTAATAATACTGTCTAATCATTTCATGTATTTTGCCTTTTCTTTTCCTCCTCAGATTATAAATTCTTCAAGAAGATTTTTAAAAATCTTTTATATTCCTTCTTAATCCTTTTTGTAGAACTTGGCAGAGTTCTGGGAATTAAGTAGATATTCAATAAATACTTGATTGATGAACGGATAGATATCCAAAATAGAAATTCATTCCACAGCCTCCAGGAGAATGGAAAATAAGAAGAATAGGTCTGATCATTTGATTTCATCCCTATAGGGAACAATATTTGAAAAGACCCTCTACACATAAAAATTAGACTATTCTTCATAGAGCATTGAGGGGATGAAAGGCAAAATGATTTTTGCAAGGTCTGAAAGTATAATAATAGTAACCATAGTTGCTTTATTTTATAACAACAATATTTATATAGGATTTTAAGGTTTGCAAAATGTTTTATAGATATTTCACTTTATCCTCACAATGACCATGTTAAGTAGATATCATATGAACTTTACAGATGAGGAATCTGAAGTAAACAGAAGTTAAGTCACTTTCAAGGTCATATAGCTACTAAGTGTCTGATTGAAATTTCAACTCATGTCTTCCTGATTCCAAGTTCAGGACTTTATCATATGTACCTTGTAATTATCTCATATGCATCAGTAGAGGAATTAATACCCAAGTGTCCTGACTCCAGGAACCTGTCTACTGGACTAGATCAACAAGACAGTCCCCTTTATAATACTAATCTAGAATTTCCAAATGAAATGCTTTAATGTTGCCTACACCTTAATGTTACCTAGTTGAAACTTTGTGCCTATTATTTTGCATGCCAAAGCCTGCAAATGGCCCCCTTCTAAGAAGATTTTGAGATATTAAGAGGTAGAGTGGTTTTCTATAACCAGTGTACTATTGAAAACTATCTGGTATTTGCCCTAGACAAACATCCACCATACAACTACTTTTTTAACCCTTCTGGCTAAAGTTTGGTGTCAACCCAAAAAATCCTTGCTGCTTTTTCATTGCTACCATCTTGAGTATTACATAATTCTCTGTAGGATTCATAGAAAAGACCATGTGAGAGCAGAGGGACCTATAAAAGCCAATAGTTAGAGACTTCCAGGTTAAGATGGCTATAGTGTAAAAGCAAGGATCTTCCTCTCCTCGACACCAACTGATATAAGGTACCTCAAAAGGATAAAAAAAAATCAGATAAGGAAAGAGACTCCACTGTAGGATACAGCCTTGATGGTAGGCAGGATTTACGCATTTCCATGCTATAAGGGAGTTAAATAACTCCTACCAAAGCAGGAGCTAATCACCCCTCCCCCACCTTACCTACAGTGTTATGATTAAAAATGATGAAGACTGATATTACTAGAGGAATTAATATTTTAATTGCCATGCTGATTGAGATAAATCGATCACGTGCCTGTAAGAAATCTCTTCAAATGGCGCCTCTGCCATTTTCTTCCATACCTTCCCTACTCCTCCCTGTCCCCCTGGAGCCCACTCAGGTAGCGAAAGAAGAGCCCATCTCAAGCCCAACCTCTGAATTTAGGTCGAGCTCTACATTGGTTCCTGTACTCTGACGTAATCACGTCAGAAACCGGAAACCCCATTGGATCACGAGGAATGTAGTCTCAAAGTTCCCCACAGGTCCACAGGAAGTTTGTAAGATACTTTTAAATGGCACCTCCCTGAATTCCAAACACACAAGTGCCAGAGTCAGCACACCAGAATCAGAATGAGTGCAAGGCTATCTCTAAGTTGTTGGGAGTAAGCTGAGAACACCACAGACTTGCTACTGAGAGCAGCTAGACTTGGAACCCCAGGAGGCTGAGGAACATGGACCTTGGGATCACAGATAGGGAAGGACTGCATATAGCAGACTCTGCCAGAGAGACTTGAAAAATAGCCTCAGGGGAAAAAAACTCTCTGTAGCTCAGTACAGAGAGAGCCTGCCCTCTTCACGCAGACTTGTGGCTGGGAAAGGAAGGAAAAACCAACAAAGCAATGGCCACAAACACCCAAGAACTACAGTATATAACTACCAAAAAATAACAATAAAAAATCATTTGAATCTGGATAATTTCTACTTAGAGAAACAGACTACAGAGGAGACAGCAAAAGACAACAAACAAGCAAACACATCCAAACTTTTCAAAAAAATGGAAATTGGTCACAAGCTCTCCAAGAAATCAGACTGAAATGTGAGAAACAAGTAAAAAAGATAGGAGAAACTTGGCAAGAAAAGTGGGAAATAGTTCAAAAAGTATTTAACAGTTTAAAAGGCAGAATCTCCCACTTGGAAAAAGAATCCCAGAAATGAAATGAAATGAAATGATAAACAAATTGAAGACCAGAAAAAGCCTGCTGGAAACGATGAAAAGCAGGATAGAGGAAACCAAAAAGGAAATTTTTTTAAAAAATAGCTAAAAACCAGATTTTAAAGAACAGAATTTGGCAAGTAGAAATGATTAATCTCACACAAAAGCAATAATTAATAAAGCAAAGGCAAAAGAATGACAAAATAGAAGGGAAAATGAAATAATTCACTGAGAAAATGACTTATATTGAAAATCAATATAGAAGAAACAATTTGAGAATTATTGGTCAACATGAAAAACCTAGAAAAAAATCAGAGACCTTGACATCATACTAAAAGAAATTACATATATGAAATCTTTGTAAAGACCAGAAATAAGTGGAAAATTTGATATTCAAATACAAAAATCAATAGAATTTTCTTTTCTTTAAGGGCTTCAATAGGTCAAATTATTTATAATCCTATATGGAAAACTGTTATTTGTGATTCTCAAAAATTGTATTCACAATTAAAGTAGTTAGGAGAATTGTTCATAGGTAGAGGTTGGGGAACTAACTAATTTAAGATGATATGCAAAAGAAAAAGAAAAGTGGGGAAACAGAAGATGGCACCAAGAAAAACTTGAAGGAATAATAAAAATAAGATAATCTACCACACAAAGAGGCGCATAGAAGGGATAGGGGAAGAATGCTATTATAGGAAGGAGAGGAAAAGAGTGCTAATAGCTAATATTCAAATCTTATTCTCAATGGAAATAATTCTGAGTTAGGATATTGAATTCTATCTTATTCTACAGGGAACTTGAGAGGGTAAAACCAAAGGGTGAGTGGGGTAGGGAGTACGAAAAGAGAGAGAAAGAAAGGGGGAGTGAATCTAACATACCTTTAAAAAGAGGGGAATAAAAATGGAGGGATGAGAAAGAAAGTAAAATATGGGTGGAGATTAGAGGGACTGATTAAAAGCAAAACACTGGTGTAGAAGGAAATAGTGAAAGAAGAAAGGGCAGGACTAGGAAAGGAAATCAAAATGTACACAGGTGGTAATAATAACTCTCAATGTAAATGGGACGAACTCACTCATAAAACTGATGCAAATAGCAGAGTGGATTAGAAACAAAAATCCTACTACATGTTGTCTACAAGAAACACACATGAGGCAAGTAGACACACATAGGGTAAAATTAAAAGGCTGGAACAAAATCTATTGGGCATCAACTGAGAAAAATGAGGTAGGAGTCTCAATCATGATATCTGACAAAGCCAAAGTAAAAATAATCTGATTAAAAGAGATAGGGAAGGTAATTACATCCTGATAAAAGGCAGTATAGACAATCAGGAAATATCAGTATTTAACATGTATGTACCAAATGGTATAACATCCAAATTTCTAAAGGAAAAACTAATAAAGTTCAAGGAGGACATAGATAGTAAAACTATAATAGTGGGAGACCTGAACCTTCCCCTATTAGATCTAGAAAAATCAAACCAAAAAATAAGTAAGAAAGTGAATGAAATCTTAGAAAAATTAGAGTTAATAGATATGTGGAGAAAAATAAATAGGGTCAAAAAGGAATACTTTCTTTTCAGCAGCACATGGTACATTCACAAAGATTGACCATGTACTAGGGCATTAAAACATGGGGAAAAAGGGCAAAAGAGCAGGAATAATAAATGCAAACTTCTCAATATATAATGCAATAAAATAATCATTAGTAAAAGTACATGGAGAGGTAAATAAAAAATAAATTGAAAATTAAATAATATAATTCTCCAAAATAAGTTAGTTAAAAACAAATGATAGAAACAATCAATAAATTCAATGAAGAGAATGACAACGAGACATCCTATCAAAATCTATGGGATGTAAGCAAAGCAGTATTCAGGGGAAAATTGATATGCTTGAGTGCATATATTAACAGATTAGGGAGGGCAGAAGTCAATGAATTGGGCATGCAAATTAAAAAATTAGAAAGAGAACAATTTAAACATCCCCAGATAAAAAATAAAATAGAAATCTGAGAAATTAATAAAAGTGAAAGTGAAAGAAATATTGAATTAACAAATAAGAGCAGAAGTTGGTACTTTGAAAAAACAAAAAAAAATACATAATGTACTGGTTCAATCTAATAAAAAAGGAAAGAATTATTAATAAATTATAATTAGTTTCAGTATCAAAGATGAAAAGGGAGACTTCACCTCTAATGAAGAGGAAATTACAGCAATCATTAAAAATATTTTTCCCAATTATATGGCAATAAATATGGCAATCTAGGTTATATGGGTGAATATTTACAAAAAATATAAAATTGCCTAGATTAACAGAAGAAGAAATAGAATAATTTAAAAATCCCATATCAGAAAAAGAAATTGAACAAGCCATCAAAGAACTTCCTAAGAAAAAATTCCCAGGGCCATATGGAATGACATGTGAATTCTATCAATACTATACAAACTGTTCGACAAAATAAGCAAAGAAGGACTTCTACCAAAATTCCTTTTCTGACACAAATATGGTATTGATTCCAAAGCCAGGCAGATCAAAAACAGAGAAAGAAAACTACAGACTAATCTCCTTAATGAATATAGATGCAAAAATCTTAAATAGCAAAAAGACAAGTGATCACAAGGGTTATTCAATATGATCAGGTGGTATTTATACAAGGAATGCAAGGATGGTTCAATATTAGGAAAACCATCCACATAATTGACCATATCAACAAGCAAACCAACAAAAATCACATGATTATCTCAATAGATACAGAAAAAGCCTTTGACAAAATACAACTTCGATTTCTATTGAAAACACTAGAAAGTATAGGAATAGAAGGACCTTTCCTAAAATAATAAACAGTATAATAAATCAGCAAGCATCATTTGCAGTAGGGATGAATGAGAAGCCTTCCCAATGTAATAATTAAAAATAATATAGACTAATAGTAAAAGGAGAAGTAATATTTTAATTAGGGCCATCTTGGTAAAATAAAGAAATGGTCACACACCTACTAAAATCTATTCGAATTGCCTCCATTAGTCATTACCCTCTCTCACCTCTCCTACATACCAAAGAGGAAGTCCCAAGCCTGACCTCCCAATTTACGCCACGCTCCACCTCGGTACACTTCATCACGTCAGAAACCGGAAACCCCTTGAATCATGGAAAATGTAGTTTCAAAGTTCCCCAAATGTCCACAGGAAGTCTGTCCCACATCTAAGAATTCCAAAGCTCAAATGAGCCTCAAATACCTCTCAATGGAGTACCCAAAATTCCAAATAACACACCAATAAGATCAGGAGTGAAATAAGGATATCCAGTATCACCTCTATTATTTACCACGGTACTAGAAACACTAGCAGTAGCAATTAGAGAAGAAAAAGAAATTGAAGGTATTAAAATAGGCATTGAGGAGAGCAAGCTATCTCTCTCTGCAGATGTTATTATGGTCTACTTAAAGAATCTTAGAGAATCAACTAAAAAGCTAGTGGAAATAATCAGCAACTTTTGCAAAGTTGAAGGATACTAAATAAACCCTCATAAATCATCAGCATTTCTATATATTTCCAACACATAGGAGCAGGAAGAGTTAAAAAGAGAAATTCCATTTAAAATCACCCTAGACAATATAAAATAATTGGGAATCTTTTTGCCAAGACAGACACAGGAATTATACGAACACAACTACAAAACACTTTCCACACAATTAAAACTAGATTTAAACAATTGAAAAAACATTAATTGCTCATGGGTAGGATGAGCTAATATAATAAAAATGACAATTGTACCCTGATTAATTTCCTTATTCAGTACTATACCTATCAAAATACCAAGAAACTTCTTTATTGAATTAGAAAAAATATAACTAAGTTCATTTGGAAGAACAAAAGATCAGGAATATCAAGGGAAATAATGGGAAAAAAATGTGAAGAAGGGCCTAGCAGTACCAGATCTTAAACTCTACTATAAAGCAGCAGTCATCAAAAAATATGGTACTGGTTAAGAGACAGAAGGGGAGGATAGATAGAATAGACTTGGGATAAATTACCTCAGCAAGACAGTGTATGATAAATCCAAAGATCCTAGCTTCGAGAACAAAAATCCACTATTTGACAAAAACTGCTGGGAAAATTAGAAAATAATATGGGAGAAATTAGGTTTAAGTCAACATTTCATGCCCTACACCAAGATAAATTCAGAATGGGTGAATGACTTGAATACAAAGAAGTAAACTATAAGTAAATTAGGTGAACATGGAATAATATACCTGTCAGATCTTTGGGAAAGGAAAGATTTCAAGACCAAACAAAAATTAGAAAAAAATTACAAAATGTAAAATCAATAATTTTGATTACATTAAATTAGAAAGGTTTTGTACAAACAAAGCCAATACAACCAAAATTATAAGGGAAGCAACAAATTGGGGGAAAAATCTTTATGACAAAAGCTCTGACAAAGGTCTAATTACTCAAATTTATAAGAATCTAAATCAAATGTACAAAAAAAAAATCAAACCACTCCCCAGTTGATAAATGGTAAAGGGACTTGAATAGGCCATTTACAGATGAAGAAATAAGTAATAAATATTGGAGGTAATGTGGCAAAATAGGGATATTAATACATTACTGGTAGAGTTGTGAATTGATCCTACCATTCTGGATTACAATTTGGAACTATGCCCAAAGGGCTTTAAGAAACTGCCTGCCCTTTGATCCAGCCATTCCACTGTTATATTTATACCTCAAAGAGTTAATAAGGAAAAAGACCTATACAAAAATAAAATTTAAAAAAAAATTACTCTCCTTTGTCTTTTTGATGACCAATTCAAGGCTCTCAGATTCAGTTTGTAACATTGTTAAAGGGACTTAACTTGGAACTAAATTCAAGTGTATCAACTATTCTATGAATTATCAAGTAATCCTCTTTAATGTGGTATAAAAAGGATAGCAAGTATACAGGATGATATAGGAATTTCTTACTTTTTTTATTTATGAAGAGAATATAAATAAAAAGGCACCACATTTCTCTTTTTCCCTCTTCTTCCTCCTTCTTTTCCTTCCTTCTTCAACAATTCCATTACTTCTATTTTTTAGTTACTTTTGTAATGATAATATACTTGTTAATCAATGAAGAAATATTTATTGAATACCTACAATATGCCAGGAATTGTACTAAGTACTAGGGACACAGTCTTAAGAGAAGGAATGAAATTAGATGCCAGTTTTTGATGGATTTCAATAAGACTCCACATATTTTCATTTCTACTTGAGAACTCTACTTTTATAAATATTGTCTAATACAGGTGTTCAGCATTTTTTGTTTTTATTGTTGTTATAAAACTCTTTGGAAGTTTATGGAAAGCTATAGAACCCTTCTCAGAACAATGTTTTAAAATACATATAGGGGAGCTGAGCCAAGTTGGCAACATAGTAGCAGGAAATTTTTAATCTGCTCAGAAATTCTTTCCAAAACAATCACTAAAAAGCATTTCAAAAGGACAAAGCAGGACAAGTAAAGGAGCTCTCCCACTAAACACAGGGTGAAAGGTAGGCAGTGAGAGGGGATTTCCACTCTATAAAGGGGCAAAATTGCATGAGGAAAAGTGCAGGATGACCACCCCTCCCCTCTCACCCCACTGAGCTAGAGGCAGAGCCAGGGCCAGGGCCAGGGCAATCTCTGAATTCTAGGAACCTGGCTAAAAACCTCACAGATTTACCCCTGGGGACTGCTACAGTCCTTGGCAGTAAGATTCAAGGCTTAATAGCAATAAGCTCAGTCCTGACAGTAGAGGAAATGGCAGCCATGTTGGTGGCAGCAGGGATAGAGAAGAGAGCCTCAAGTTAAAATGTAGTGTAGTGTACTACCCCACAGAACCACCTTTGGAAATCCCAGACAGTAGAGATAGGGTTCAGAGCTCCTCTAGCAGCAGCAGTAACAAGTGACAGGAGCAACAACAGCAGCAGCAGAGAAAGATAGCCTCAGGACAAAATGCTTTGAAGCACGATCACCCAAAAATTAAGCCCTGCAAGACAGAAGCTAAGATAGAAATGACCATAAACATGCAAGACTTCCAATTCTTCATTGGGAAGAGGAGTAAAAAATAACAAAACATGCTCTAGAATCTGGAAAGTTTCTATGTAGGAAAAGAACAAAATACAGAGTCAATAGAAGAGAGTGAGAAAAAGCAAACACATGTAAACTCCCCCCTCCCAAAATGGAAACTGGTCATAAGTTCTGGAAGAACTCAAATAGGTGTTCAAGGACCAAGACAGATAGAAAAAAATGGAAAGAAAAGTGGGGAAAAGAAAAAGAAATGAAATTAATACAAAAAGAAAATAACAGCTTAAAAGATAAAATTGCGCAAATGGAAACAGGATAGAAATCAAATGAAGGAAATAGATACTAAAATGATAGAAGTGGGAGACCTCAACCTTCTCCTATTAGATCTAGATAAATCAAACCAAAAAATAAATAAGAAATAAGTAAGAGAAGTGAATGAAATTTTAGAAAAATTAGAGTTAATAAATATATATAGAAAAGTGAATAGGGTTAAAAAGGTATATACCTTCTTTTCATCAGCACATGGTACATTAACAAAGAATGACTAGATACTAGAGAATAAAAACATCACAAACAAATGCAGGAAAGCAAAAATAGTAAATACAAGTTTTTTGAATCATAATGCAATAAAAATTATAATTAGTAAGGGGACATGGAGAGACAAATTGGAAATTAAATAATCTAATTATCCAAAACTGGTGGGTTAAAGAACAAATCATAGAAACAATTACTGATTTCATTGAAGAGAATGACAATGAGGACACAGCATATTAAAATTTATGTGATACAGTCAAAACATTACTCAGGGAGAAATTTAAATCCCTGAATGCCATATTAACAAAAAAGAGAAAGAGGAGAGCAAGAATTGGACATGCAATTAAAAAAAAAACTAAAAAAGGTACAAAGTAAAAACCCTCAGATAAAAAACAAATTGGAAAACCTAAAAACCAAAGGATAAATTAATAAAATTGAAAGTAAAAAAAAACTATTGAAATAATAAATAAGACTAGGGGCTGGTATTTTGAAGGAAAAAATAAAATAGACAAAGAGTTGGTTAATATAATTTTAAAAAAAGAACAAAGACTATCGAATCAACATTACCAGGAATGAAAAGAATGATCTCACCTCTAATGAAGAGGAATATAAGGCAATTATTAAATAATATTCCTCCCAATTATATGAAAATAAATGTCAATCTAGGAGAAATGAACAAATCTTTACAAAAATATAAATTGCCTAGAGAAACAAAAGAGGAAAAAGAATACTTAAATAATCACATATCAGAAAAATAAATTGAACAAACCAATAAGGATCTCCCTTAGAAAAAATCCTCAGGGCCAGATGGATTCAAAAGTGAATTCTATCAAACTTTTAAAGAATAATTAATCCCAATGCTCTACAAACTATTTGACAAAATAGGCAAAGAAGGAGTCTTACAAAATTATTTTTATCATAAACACATGGTACTGATTCCCAAGCCAGAAAAATCAAAAACAGAGAAGGAAAACTACAGACCAATGACCTTCATGAACATAGATTATTAAAGTATTAAATATAATACTTAAGACTATAGCAAGTTATCACAAGGATTATTTGCTATGAAAAGGAGGAATTCGCACCAGAAATGCAAAGATATTTTAATATTAGGAAAACCATCTACATAATTGACCATATCGACAACCATACTAATAGAAATCACCTAATTATCTCAATATATGCAGTAAAAGCCTTTGACAAAATGTAACACCTCTTCCTATTGAAAGTTCTAGAAAGTATATGAATAAAATGGTCTTTCCTCAATATAATAAGCAGTATTAATTTAAAATCATTAGCAAGTATCATCTGCAGTGGGGATGAGTTAGAAGCCTTCGAAATAAGATTAGGAGTGAAGTAGGGATGCCCATTATCACTATTTAATATTGTAATAGAAATACTAATAGTAGCAATTTTAGAAGTAAAAGAAATTGAAGGAATCAAAGTAGGCAATGAGGAAACTAAACTATCACTCTTTGTAGGTGACATGATGGCATATCTAGAGAACCCAAGAAAGTCACCTAAAAACTAGTGGAAATAATCAATAACTTTAGCAAAATTGCCCGGTACAAAATAAACCCACGTAAATCATCATCATTTCCCATAAAACTCACAAGCAAGAATTAGAAAGTTAGAAAATTAGAAAGAAAAACTCCATTTAAAATCACTCTAGACAATATAAAATATCTGGGAATCCATTTGCCCAGACAAATTCAGGAATTATATGAACACAACTATAAAACATCTTCCACAGAAATAAAACTTGATCTTAACAATTTGAAAAATATTAATTGCTCATGGGTAGGATGACTTAATATAATATAAATGACAATCCTACCTAAATTAATTTACTTATTCAGTATTATATATATATATCAAACCACCAAAAAATTTTTTTGAAGAACAGCAAAGGAACTAATGAAAAAAAAATGTGAAGGATTGAGTACCAGATCTCAAATTGTACTATAAAGCAGTGATCACTAAAATAATGTGGCACTGACTAAAAGATAGAATGTTGTTTCAATTAAATAGACTTTGGGTTAATGACACCAGCAAGACAGTGTTTGATAAACCCAAAGATCCTATCTTTTAGGACAAGAATCTACTATTTGACAAAAACTGCTGGGAAATTTTGGAAAATAGTGTTGGAAAAATTAGATTTAAATTAACATTTCCCACCTTATACCAAGATAAATTAAAAATGACATAATGACATAAATATAGAGAGGGAAATTATAAGCAAATTATGTGAACATTGAATAGCATACCTGTAAGATCTATGGGAAAGTAAGGAGTTTAAGACCAAGCAAGAGGTAGAGAACATTACAAAATGTAAAATGAATAATTTTGATCATATTAAATTAAAAGGTTTTAGTTAAAACCAATGCAACTAAAATTAGAAGTGAAGCAACAAATTGGGAAAAAATTTATAACAAAAACCTCTGACAGAGGTCTAATTTCTCAAATTTATAAGGAACTAAGTCAACTGTACAAGAAATCAAACTCAACTGACAATGGTCAATGAACATGAACAAGCAATTCTCAGATGAAGAAATCAAAATTATCAACAACCACATGAAAATGTGTTCTAACTCCTTCATAATCAGAGAAATGCAAATCAAAACAACTCTAAGGTGCCTTACACCTAGTATATTGGCCAATATATCAGTAAAGGAAAATTATAAATATTGGATGAGATGTGGCAAAATTGGACACTAATGCATTGCTGGTGGAGTTGTGAATTAATCCAACTATTCTGGCAGGCAACTCAGAATTATGTCCAAAAACTTTAAGAAATCACATATCCTTTGATCCAGCAATACCACTACTTGGTTTGTACCCCAAAGGGATAATAACAAACAATTTTTGTACAAAAATATTCATAGCTGCACTCTTTCCCTTATTTATATGGGTATATGATTTGAGGTTTGGGCTTTAAAATTTTGCTCTCCTGCAAAAATGAATAATATGGAAATAGGCATCAAGTGATAACATTTGTACACCCCAGTAGGATTGCTTTTTTGGCTATGAAAGGAGAGGAGGGAAGAGTGGAGGGAAAGAAAATGAATTATGTAAACATGGAAAAATATTTTTAAAATTAAAAATGAAAATGAAAAATAAAATGAATATAATAAAATACATGAGATTACAAATGAAATCAATTATCTTAAATACAGTTTCTACCATTTTATATATGTATTTTTGTATGCACAAAAAATAAAGAATCCAAATAAAAATTGAATTTGAGAATAGAGGGGAAATAGTTTTCTTTTGATAGCCCTCTATAATGATGTTCTAAGTCCTTTATACTTTATCAGCACACAAACCCTGAGATAACCATTTTGTATTATTTTGCATTTTTAATCTTGGATATTATCTGTCTCAACATGTATCTTCACAGGACAATGAAAATAATTACAGGAAAAAATTAAGCTCTCTTATAAGACTTTTTAACTCGTTGCAACTAAATATGCATTATAAATGCATGACTCTTTGAGGAAATGTTAAATATTGGGTTGTGGTTCTTTTATTTCATACTTTATTTAATTCTGTGTCATAGTATCATATCTAAGAATATAAACAAGGCACATTAAAATACTTGCACCACTTTTTTAATCATACATTCCAAAATAGAATTTAAAAAATCAAGTTGAAAAGGAAGAAAATCACTCAAATAATCTGTGCCATTATTTCCCCCACATTAGTAGCAAGATAATTTATGTCCATTAAGGGCAGTATGCTTCAATTGTAGTTGTATTTTGAAGGGGGGAATACAATTTTCTTTACAAATGTCTATCCATTTGTCTGTTTTTTTAAAAAATAAAACATAAATGCTTATACCTACTTTCATTCTGATATCTGGAGTTGTGCTTCTTTTCTTCTAAATATCTGAATTTTTAAAATGCTAACTTTTGCATAGTTAACTAAAATGTACTAAACTAAGTCACAAATACGAGCCCATAGATTTGCTAATAGCCACAAGTAAATTCTGTAAAAAATAATATGTTTGAATTTTGGCAGTTGCATTAAAGGTGAGAGATACACTATGTACTTGAAATCATGAATAAAAATATATTTATGGAGTTTACTTCATTAACACATTGAAATATTTTTTGGATTTTTATATTAATATCTCCATTTATGCAAAAGTTAATGAACTAAGATACTTTACCCAGAGTGAGACATTCAAAATGGTGAAGAAGGTAAAGATTATTTTTAATGCTCACTCCATTTCCCTTTATGACATTCCTTTTCCTATTCCAAAAAAAAAAAAGTTTTCTTATTTCTTAACATTGCACCTTGATTCGCCCTTCCCACCTGCAAAATGGAACTTTCTTTTGTAACAATGAGATAAAATCAAGTATAGTGAGACAAAACATTCTTTGCCATGAAATAGACCATTTCATCTCTACCTATAGTCAAGAACATCTCTTGTGAAGAGGAAAGTATATTTCATTATCATTTCTCTAGAATCAAATATGGTCATTACGTTCATTTGAATCCAGGCATCTCTTAGTGTTGTTATCCTTTTTATTCTCATGCTTACAATGAATATTGTTTTCCTGACTATATTTTTTTTTGCTCTATAGCATTTCATATAAATCTTTTCAATTTTCTCTTAGTATTGTGCACTATTTCTTATGGTGCAATAATATTCTATTACATTTATATATCCCAATATGCTCTGTGATCTCCCAAATGATGGGGAAATACTTTATTTCCAGTTTGTTGCCTAAGAGCTGGTCTTAATTTTTATACACCTATGTAGCCTCCCTTTGTTTATTTGACCTCCTTGTGCCATATGCTCAGAAGTGGGATTGTTGGATCAAGGAGTAAAAATGATTTGTTTCATTTCAAATTGGTTTCCAGAACAGCTGGACCATTTCATAGCTCCATCAGCGTTTCTGACTGCTTATTCTCCTATAGTATCTCGAACACTATTTCTGTCTTTTATCATTTTTGGCAATTTGATGGGTAGGAGGCTGAACAGAAGTTGTTTCAATACACTTTTTTTCATTATTTGTGATTCTGAGCCCTTTTCATATGGTTGTTATTCCCCTTGTCATTTGAAATTCTCCCACTAGATGCCCAATGCCATCAGTCTAGTCCACTGATTGTGGTGCCAAATTTATGTCTTTTCTCCTTAGGCAGCATTATTTCATTATTATTACTTTATATCTTTCCTGTGCTCTGCAATTTCCTTCAAATATAACCCGTCCCATATCCCATTCCATTAAGTATCTGACTTCAGGTCATTGAAGCAAATATTTAGGGACATAGGAAACTCTTTGATACCCTTCAAATCATTTTGTTCATAGCAAAAAAATATTTTGGAAGGGAGCTACTCTGCTAAAGTGTATGTCCTGGGATATAGCAGTTTGTATTTAATTTAGCAAGATTGATTTTAAAAAGACATACTTTAGAGATATTATTGAATAATGTTAGTCAAAAGTAGAGATATAAGGAAGGCCATCCTAACAAATATTGAACAAGCAGCTTTCTGAGGGAAAAAATATCCAGTGTATTTTCTGGAGACAACAAATATCAAGACTGAGTGGGGAGTGCAAAAGTAGTGTTCATTGAGTAAATCTTTCATTTCACTTCATATTACTTAAAGTAAATTAAAATTTTGCCTTTATATATTACTAGTGAAATTCCCTTAAAAATGGATAGGGACATTGACAAGAAAAATATTTGCATTATCTGAAACAATTCAGTATTGCCCTCTAGATCATATATGAAATAGACTAGTTCATAACCCAAGTTATTTAAGCATTTGAGTAAGACTCAGATTAGTAAGAGGTATTATAAGTGAAGCCTTTGGTAAAGAGTCATTTTGGGAAGTACTTAGGCATCAGCCTTTGTCTCCTCATCTTCCCCATTTTCTGGAGGAGTACTTTGGGAGCTTTGAATCACCAGAAGGACTATGGATTTCCAATCTTCATAGTGGTGTCCTGGCATGGTGCCCCAAGACAGCAGTGGCTGGTGGAAGTGGTAGCCAAAAACAAACTAGACACAAATTCAAAGTTTTGCAAAGACCGCAGCAAAGAACCATGATGAAGAGATATGTCTGGAACCTTCCAAAGAGGTAGAAAAGGACTTCTAGCAACCAGGAAAAATCAATTGCCCCTTCACATGTATTCCCTAAGTTTGTGTCTACTTTCCCTTGGACTTTTTCTGTTCTTAAGGAAAAATGTAACATATCACAGAAATTTGGAAAAGGAGATGTTATTAGTACCCTTTTCCAAATCTTAAGTTCGGCTAATTAATCCTCAATATTATAATCATGATGGAAAGGACCTTGGTGGGAACACAAGTCACATGAATTGTTTTGCATTTAAACAAAGTTACTCAGATATAAAAAAAAGTAGCTATATGTATGGTAAATTGATTTTCCCTAAAATTTTTAATTTGCTTCCTTATGGATGTAGAGTATTGCCTAAATAAGAATATATAAATAAAAACAAAAATCTGCTTCCTCTTCCCGAGGTAGCTAGGAACACAGGTGCCATTCTAGATTATGGATCAATGAGAACTTTAGAAGGTAAAAAGTCAGGGTCAGGTATATTATTTTACTGACCCAGTTTTGTTCATCCTTTGGCCTTAGATTTTTTATTCTACTCACTCTCTGGACTCCTATTGACTCTTTCTTAAAAATATACTTAAATAGCCTTTTGCCTCTGGCTCTTCCTTTGAGGCTGTATTTGACAGCCTGGGCTTTGATCTCAACCTCTTCTCTGCAAAACAACCTGACTCTCTTGCCTCCAGATGATCAGGTATCTGAAATTGCCACCCAGATCCAGGGCTAGCTCCACTAGCAGTACTCTCACCCAATTCTGTGCTTCCAGTCACCTTCCCATGTAGTTATAAAACCAATATCCCAACTTTGAGAGCTGGGACAGATAGACCAATAATGCCTATGTGAGGCTCCATCATACCTGATTTAATAGGGAGTTAGATATCTTGCTCTATGTATCTTTTTAAATGATTAGCATTACTGTGTGGCAATGAGGTAAACTGACAAGAACAATGAACCTAGAATCAGAAGTTTAATGGTTTAATTTTGGGTTACATCATCTCTGATAATCATTTCAATTGAATTGAATTTAATTCTATGAGAATAAATTAAACACCTCCTATGTGTCATACTGTGTTAGACACTAAAAATAGTGGAATTTTTTAAAATAAAGAAGTTTATGATCTATGCTAGGAAAATACATGTATATGAAGCCAGATATTCATATTTGAAAGAGATCTTAGAAAATATATACAAAACAATTTTGAGATTCTAAAATGAGTAAGAAAATAATAAATTGTTTTTTTTCTTTTTATGGACATAACAATGATATTGATTGGGATATCAATTCTTGAATAGATGATAGAAAGGCAAAAGGGAAGGCAGGAAGGGACATACAGGAATATGCTAGACCTTGACCCTATCAATAGTCAAGGAAGTGATGAGGGAGCCTTGAAGCCTAGATGGTTATAAAGTAGCAAGAAATGGTTAAGGTATAGCAAGAAATGGTTAAGGTACTCATCCTACCAGGTCACATACTCAGAGATTTACAGCATTGTAGAGTGGGATATTTGTTGTAGGTTTCTTGTTTGGGGTAAGATTTTAAAATGTCCTTTAGTCTGAATTGAGGGACCTTGTGAAGGAAGGGAATGTCAGAAAGGCAGCAATTGTCCTACCTATAAAATGGGGATAATATTATTTAACCACCTACTTCACAGGATTATAATGAACAAAAGATCTATGATATAAATTGCAACTCCCAAATTTAAAAGTATCATTCTACCCCCTTCTGAAATATCTAAAATAAGGGTTTTTTTTGGAAAAGTTTTATTTACTTTTGTATCAGAAAATGATGTTTCCTCATTTTATAATAAATAAGGACCTTTCTTGAAATCTTCAGGGGAGAATATGCTTGTACCCTTTTTAACAGAAACTCATTCAATAAATAATGCTGAAATTCTACCATACTTACTTTTGAAATAACTTCAATAAATTCAAAGGAAAATAAATTCAAGGTAAAAATAAATTCAAAGGAAAATATTTAATGAATTTTTATGCTGTTATAATTTCATAAGATTAGAATAGAGTATACAGCACTGAACACATGTGCTTTCCTTATATATGTGGATTAATGAATGTATACTGCAATCAAATTGTTTTTTCAATATGATTTGTTTCTGAATGTAAAATATAGAATAAGGTGTTTGTTTTGTCAACATGCATTATTAGTATAGTTAATGTACCTTGGGGATATACCGTTATGTCTAAATTTTGTGAGGCTTTTTTTCCCAACATATTCTCTTGCATACTCTAGGGACAAATGCTTTAAATAAAATAAAAATAGACCTGCAACAGGGCAAGTCATTTTTCAGACTATTCCAAATAGTTTAATGGGTTGCTATTTATCATGCTTGCCTATTATCACCAGGTTTTTGAACCATAAAGCTAATTAATTAGAAATAAGTGAACCAAATAATATGCCTACACCTGTCCAACCTTTACCAGCATGACTTTATGATGCACAGTGGTAGCAGAAAGGTTTTAGCTAGGAGGCAGAAGATAAAATATTAATGCTTTTAATATTGAATGCTTTTATGCCTTTGGAGCTATGATTCAATCATATGAGCTAGGCCATGGGACTTTCAAAGGTGTTAAGGTCAGACCTGAACAGAATAATAGTTCCACAGCCAGTGTCAAGCATTCTAAATCAGGAGCCCTGGCTGAAATTGCCATGGCCTCCCTTCAAATATTTAACTAAAACTAGTTGTCTTTGTCTGTGCTGGTCATAGGAAATTTAGCTGCTAGGAATTGAGATGTAGAATATCATACACATTGTATATTTACCAAATAATTAATTGGAATTTATAAAGGAACTACAATCAGTCTGAATTACTGTTTTGTCAAAAATTATCTTCAAAATGACATGGAGTTGCAGGCATTTCCTAGTGCAATACAAGAAAGTACATAGCTGAGAGGCAGAATTTCAGTCAAAAGAAATTGGTTCTAAATGAGGGACTTTGCATATACTAAGAGAGTAGGAAGAAAGCCCAGACTATAACTTAGAGACACAAAAGTGTTTTTAACAAAATATGTAGGATTCTCCTAGAATCCTTGCATTGATGAGCTAAATACAGTAATTCATTGATTCTAGGTCCCAAACCACAGGTAAATCAATGAAAGTAAGAAATTATTAAATCCCAATTGAGATTGAGGAATAAATTCATATGATGGATAAGCTGGGAAGAGATGATGAATAGGCAAAAATATTGCAAAAAGTTACCAAAACATCAAAGGATCATTGTTTTATAGCAATATAAGGCTTAGAGATGATTAAATATAGCTTTTTCATTTTTAGGGATGAAACTGAGTCCTGGAAAATTTACATGACTTGCCCCAGGTCAAAAAAGTATACTAGAATAACACAGAAATGCTATTGAATCATCAATGATTTTCAAGATCTTCAGCTTTTTATGCATTTATATCAATTCAGTAGATCAACAGAACACAAAGGAAAAATATGGGAATGAGTTGTGGGTCTTATCCAGACTTAACAATAGAATCATAATACGCATTTTTTCTTTGAGAGTTTAGGGCTTGTATTGAAGATAATTGGCTCTAAGACTATGTAATTCATTTAATCTCTTATGAAAATCATGAGATCTTATCTATAAGTGATAGATATATTACCTCTTGATTGATGTTCTGTTAGACATAATAAAAGATAGTTCCTATGCAAAGCAAAACATAGATGTATTAAGTATTTCATTATTTCACTACTATTTTTGTTAGTTTTGCTGGAAGAATAAAAATAGTTTCCTTAAAATAATAATCATCTTTACAACAGAAGTTTATTATGTAACAATTAAGACATTTATTTAGTATGGACACTTGTTAAACATGCCAAATTCTGCTCCTCAAATAAGTATTTAAAGTAAGCCAACTATCAACTAACTGAGCTATTATTCAACTAATATGAACCTATAAAAATATTGCTTAAAATAACCTAATAATTAATAAATATCTTTTAGAGACCCTCCCTGTGATATTTTAGTAGACACTGTAAACCACATTTCTAGGACATTGTGGTATATATCTACTCACTTGCATTAAGGTGGAATCTTCTGAAAATTTAAAATCCAAAAACTTTTATTGAAAATAGAACTAAAGAAATTGAACTCCTAAAAATAATGAAAAGAAGGCAAAGACTGTGTCAAACAGTTTTTCAATTCAAAGTCATCTATGGCTAGAAGAAAAAGAATTTTGACCTTAGAATCCTAAAATTCCATTTCAAGTCCCAAATCTCCTAGTTACTTGTATAACTTTGGGCAGAATGAATAACATCTTAGAGACTCACTTTTCTTATCTCTCAAAGTGAAATTATAACTTCATTTTACAAGGTTATTCTGAAGATTAAAGGAAATAAGATATGGAAAATAATTTATGAATATGAATTGTTAGGAAAGTGTAGGATAGAATAACATAATAGTTATTATTGTCATTTTTCCAACAGTTCTAATCACAACAGTGAACACCAAGATCAATGAAAAATGCAACAATAAAATAACTATAATGTATTTTCTCCACAAATTCTAGTTTTTTCCCCTTTTCTTACTTACCAAGACCTTTTATTTGTCCAGTGTCCCCATAGTCCCTTCTCTTCCCTCAAAACTGCTTTTCTGTTTTGTTTTGTTTTTCATTCTTACCATGGTGTAAATATGATGTCATCTATGGCTAGAAGTAATGTTAATGTTCAGGTAGATAACTTCATTTTAATGACACTCAAAGAATTAAAATGAAGAGATGAATCTAGATTGAATAAGATGAACTTTCTTTAAGGTTTGGTAAAATGTTATAAAGTTATAATTTCCCCAGGAACATACATACATAGCAATTATCAATTTGATAGATCAGTTAAGCTTAGTAATATTTATTCCAAATTTTATTGTAAAATATAAATGTCCATTATATTACATGATCAGTCTCTTATCTTTTCCAAAGCAGTTTAAAAAGTTTAGCTATATATGGATTACAACATCAGGGAGGTAAATGAACACCCTGTAGATGCCAACACACATTCCAACACACACACACTACACACACACACACACACACACACACACACACACACACACACACACACACAAATTCACTATTCTCACAGGATGAGATGAATTTCTTCCTAGGTGATTTTCTTACCATTTGCCAAATGAAAACAAGAGCCTATGAACCATTCTGTCCCAAACAACTAAGAGAGGCAACCTCTATCCCAATGAATACATATATGTCTTTTGTTCTTGCAATGGTCATTGGCCACCTGTTTCTTCCAGGCTATATCTGCCCTTGTGACAAAGAGAAACAGTTAAGTGAAAATGTCTAATATATAGACCATGTCGATAAAATGGCAGATAATACCAAAAAATTGCACATGTATGTATTCCCATGTCCATCACATTGTAAAAGAAGAAACATATCACTCTAGAGAAAAAAATTTGGAAGAAATAAAATGAAAAATGAAATGTTTCAGTCTACATTCAGAGTCAGTTCCTTGAGTCCCTTTGAGTGGTACTATTTCTTTGCATTACAGACAATAATTGTTATTCACAACTGATCATCATTTTGAAGATTATCTTGATCAATATTTCTTATTGTGCAATAAGATTCCATTAGAATCATACACCAAAACTTGTTCTGTTATTTTGATACACCTTTCCATTTCCAGTTCTTTGTCATCCCAAAAAGAACTGCTATAAATATTTTCACATGAGGAGATCCTTGTACTTTATCTTTGATTTATTTTGGATACAGAACTAATAATGGTATAGCTGGGTCAGAAAGTATGAAGTTGATGACTCTTTGGGCACGGTTCCAAATTGTTTTCTAGAATGGTTGTATCTGTTTACAGCTTCACCAACAGTGTATTTGTGTTCCAATTCCTATATCCCTTTCTACATCTATCATTATACTTGTTGAAAAAATCATCTAATAGGTTTGATGTGGTATGTCAGTATTTGATTTATTTTATATTTTTAAAAATTATATTTCTCTAATAGCAATTTGGAGCATTTTTATATGACTAAAATGAGTTTTAATATATTCATCTGATAACTGCCAGTTCATATCCTTTGACCACTTGTCAGTTAAGGAATACTTGATATTCTTATAAATTTGACTCAGTTCGCTATATATTTGAGAAAAGACAACTTTCTCCAAGAAATTTGCTATTAAAAATTTCCCATTTTGTTATTTCTTTTTGTAATTAGAATTTGTTCCCCAGGACTCTTTCCCAGCATCTCATTTAAGTGTTTAGCTACATGCTAATGTAGGGAAGATGTATTTTGATGTAGCTCCTTCCTCATGCCCTCTTCTTCCTGAAATATGGTTGTGTTGGTTGGGTGAGAGCCAGGCAGAAGAAGTTTACTCACATGGTCATACGTAAATTTTGTACTTTGTTTTTTATTTCTTCTACTTCAAGTAGATTTACTAATAAATCTTATAAAATATAATACTTGGAGTTATTAGATATTAATTTGAATCTCACATTGTTGGTGTATCACAAAGGGATAGAATCCTTGATTTTTTTTTCAGCCAGCCTTTGAATAGCTAGGGAGTAGTTTATTTAGAAAAAAATCATGTTCTCTCCTGCCATGGTCTTTTTGCCCTTCCCCTACAGGGAACTCTCTTTGGAGTTTTTCTGGTGGTGGGGACACACCCACAATGGGAACTGGTAGTGGCATCTCTACCCATCTGCTTTTGCTTGTTGGGCTCCTGGTAAAAACGGATAAGCTGCTTCCCACTGCAGGCTGTGCCCATCCCTCCTGTGGTTTCCACAAGCACCCTTGCTGCCCCCTCGCTGTTGCCTCCCCTTGCCAATTCCCCAAGTTCCCTGAGAAGAAGGTAAGAAGCTAATTCCCTTGGGGTCACTGTGTATAGCTGAGTAGCTGGCCCCCTGCCTCCTACTGTGCCTACAACCCCCCCACACACACACATATGGGGCAGTGGCAGCTTGAACTTCCAGCTTGCAGCTGAGGTAACACTTAGATTACTATGCAGACTCTATACTCCACCGCACCTAGAACAGACTTTTCCACTCTGCCCATACCCTCTCCCCTCTTCTAGCTTCCAAGTTGATTTAAGTTGACCCTGGGGTTTTTTATGCTCCTGGCTGAGAGGGTGGAAACTGAGGGGTCTCCCATGCCACCCTATAGATCCTAAAATGCATACAGCAGGGAGGCAGCTAGTAGCTCAGTGGATTGAAAGACAGACTTTTGGAAGTTAGACTCTGGTTACCTAACCCAAACATCAGGCAGAGCCTGTATTCTATACTCAAACACCTTTTTATTCTCCCTGGTGTTTTTTCCCCTAGGAGGAAGAGGAGGGAAGAATACTATTCCAAACCTTTTAACTCCTGAGGTCTTTTTACCTTCAAGAAAGTGTGTTTTATTTCCCCTGTAACCAAAAGCCATAGAGCTTATCTGAGTAGTAATAATGCTATGAAGTATGGTCCAAATCTAAAGAAAAGTTTAACCCTTCCCTAAAATAATTCTTGTTCATAGAAGATTTTAATGAGTTAGAAAAGCTAACAAGTTCAGATAGGCTCTGTTTAATACTATTCCTGGGTATATTTATTTTCTTTGGACTTTTCACACTTTATTTATTTCTCCTCAAAAATAAACAGAAAGGTAGCTTGCTAAAATTACAAACTTAAATGGACAACTTTAAAAAAATCTCAAGTGATCTAAAGATGGAAAATTCCCCTCTATCTAAGCCCTCTCCATCTATGCCTCAAGTGAATTACCTCCTCTCTCACCTTGTGAAACTTCTGGATGTCCCACCCCCTTATCCAACTTTTCCCCTGCCCTCCCCTAACCCTTCTCCATACCCCTGTTCCTCTCGCCCTGCCTCCCCATCCCTAGACCAACCCCTCCATCTCAGCTGACCCACTCCTCCCCCTCTCACTTCCCTTACCTACTCCATAGCAACACAAACATCCTGCCAAGAGACAAAAACCACAAAAAATGCAATTAAGGATGTATTCCCCTTAAGGAAAGAAACCACCTTAAATAAGGATGGAGATACCACTTCACAGCTTTTATACACACCTTTTAATCTCCAGGATATTGAGTGATTCAAGCAAGACCCCTTCCTTTGAAGATGAACCTATTGTGATTATTAAGAAGGTAGAAAATATTTATTGTATTTATGATGCTTCATGGGTAGATGTGAAAAATTTGCTCCAAGATTTTTTGACAGAAAAAAAGAAAAATAAAATTATTTCTCTTGTTAATAAAGCATGAAGATAGAAAGCAATTCACTGGCTGGAGGAATACCCTAATGGGATACTAATGAAGAAGAGCATTTAAAACTATGCCAAGCTAGAGATACATTATTAAAAGCCATGAGAGATTGTTCTGATAGGCCTGGTACATGGACAAAGTTTAGGACTCTTAAGGAATTAGAGGAGGAAAATCCCTCCCAGTTTATGGATAGACTTATTGAGCTGGCAGGTGGATACATAGATCTAGATCTCTCCAAAGAGAGACATATCAGGCAAATTAGGAGAGAGTTTGTAAATAACTGTTAAAAAGTGGTCAAAGGTTATTTTAAGACTAACTGCCAAATTGGGATAATATGGACCTTGAGGAATTGAGGAGAGTTGCAGTTTATGTATCTAAAGGCCATGAACAGAAATTAGTAGAGACATTAAGGAAGGAAATGAAAGCTTTAACTGAAAAATTTGAAAAATAAAAAGCAGTTCAAGCATTGGCCATTGCCCCTTCACAGGAATACAAAAATCAATCATTAACATGTCACTTCATAAGTGAGGGGTCACGTACTTATGACCTTTAAGAAGAGAAATTAAATGATTATAGAAATTACCCAAAATGGGGCTCATGCACACTATCTTCAGGGTGAAAATCCCCTTCAGTGTGGGGAATCCCATAGAACTGGCCAAGGATCTTCATGAAGTGTGAGGAAAATGGTTCTGGAATCAGAGAATGAAACCTTTGATTTCCTAGACCCTGATATCTTAACATCACTTATTCCTATCCATTCTCCACCCCCCCATAGTAACAAACCTCATGTAACCCTAAAAGTTGTAAATGCATATTATTATTACCTCTTAGACACTGGAGCCTCTAGGTGGGTATTGATTAGTAAACCTGATTCTGATTAAAATTCCATTAACTTTCTAAATAAATGTATTTGGGGTTTCAGGGCCACCCATAAAGGTCACAAAGCTTTCCCCTCAAATGGTGTCTATGGGATCCCTATCAGTATAGCATTATTTCCTTCTAATGCTTAGCTCCCTACAAATTTGCTAGTGAGAGATCCTTTATGCAAGCTTAGAACTACAATAACTTGCTCTCCAGATAATTCTGTCACTAAAATTGCCTGAGGAATCCTTAACTTTGCTCCTTGTACTTCTTTCAGATAGTCAGGAGATGAAGGAGCCTCTCACCTTTGAAAAAACCAGCCCATATACTTAAGTCTCTCTGGGCCACATCTTCTTCTGATGTGGTGCAATATGGAAAATGGCAGGGTGGAATTCCTGCAAGATACAGGGTCAAGCCTCACCCAGAATTCCAGGGGACCCCCCCTAGAGAACTCTGGGTGAGGGAACAGTTTCTCTCATTTGTTGTACTTGAAACACATGTTACCAATATTAATGTTTTTTTTTTATTTTGCACTAGGATAAGTTTAAAATGTCCATTAGCCCTATGTCAATGCATATGCAAAAGCTTTTAACTATAGAAACATGCCATTGATTGCTAAATCTTATGGGACTTTGATTAATAATTGTGTCCGATTCCAGAAGAAGGGATCACAAAGGAGACACTGCACAATGCCAAGGAGCACAAAGTTAACCTGCACTGTGCCTAGGAGCCCAAGGTCAAGGAGACCATCCAATCCCACTGAAATTGATGAGATTCTGTGCCAAGACAGGGGATTTAAACTTATTTTGTGGTTCGAGGAAGTAGCTATTTGACACCCTTAGACAAAGGATTCCCTCATGCCATTTTCAGACTTCTACTAAGTACCTTAGTTTGGCTGTCATTTTGGCTCCCCTATCCCTGAGAGCTAAGGTAAAAATCAGACCAGGGAATGATATTTCTCTTTTGCTTCATAATTGAGTCCCTTTTCTTTCTTTTATGGTATGGTAATTTTTTGTAATCCTGGCTTCTGAATGGGTAAGTGCATGATTGCTACTATAGGCTTCTAGAACATTAATCACTTTAATTGGGCCTGGGTTCAGGGACCCATTATGGGCTTCTTCTTCTTTACTTAAAATTTTTACACATGAGATTTTTATATTGTATGTTTCGTCCAGAAGTTACTTTTTTCTCTTTTTTTATGTTTTTGTTTTTTTCTTTTGACAATTGATTCATATACCTCATAACTCAGCCATGTATCCTGGGGTGATCCATGTGCTGGTCAGCACCCTCTTTATGGGGGAATCGTATTATTATCCTTTAATGCAAGTTTTAATATCTCTTAAAGTAATTTTAGAATAAGAAACTTGCTACCTCCTCGAATCAAGAAAGTGAACTGTTTGGAGAAAGCACCATGGAGAAGCCTGCAGAAACCACACACTGCACCAAAAGATCAAGAATGAACTTTGGGATGTAGCGAATTGAACTGTGGGGGGTGTTGAACACATTTATTTTGAATGTACTCTCTTATGCCAAAGGGGATTAAATCATTGGTTTTCTTCTCTTTATCTTTTATTTCTCTCTTATCCTCAAATCATTGTAATTTTCCCTTAGAAAGTGAAATATTACATATACCTCTAGTTAAAGATCTTTAAAGATATAAGTTGGTTATGTGTACTGATTCAATGGAGAAACTAGGCATGTAAATCTGGGAGATTTCTATATGCTCATTTCTCAATGGAATCAGAGGGGGAATTGGAAAATTAGAATTTTCTACCCAGGACTCTCTTTCCCAGCATCCCAGTTACTGTATCTAATTATTTTTATACTGTTTTCCAGTTTTCCCAGCAATTTTTGTTAAAATCATTGAATAGTGATTTCTTCTTCTAAAAGATTAGATCTTTGTTTTTATCCAAAACTAGTTTACTATGGTCATTTTCTACTACATATTGAATGCCTAATCTATTCCACTGATAACTACTTAATTCCCTAATCAGTCCCAAATTGTTTTAAAGTTACTGGTCTATAATACAGTTTGAAATATGATACATCTAAGCTATCTCTTCATTTTTCCCCTCATTAATTCCCTTGATATTCTTGGCCTTTTGTTCTTCCACATGAATTTTATTATTTTTCTAGCTCCATGATACTTTGATTGGTATGTCACTGAAGAGGTAGACCAGGTAGACACTGTCATTTGTATTATCTTAGCTCAGCATATCACAATTATTATTTTTCTAGTCAAAATTTTTATTTTATCTCTTATAATTTATTTTCCCCTTTCAGTTAATTCTTCCCTAAAATAGTCATGAAATGTATCTAATCTCTTGAAATTATTCTTTTGGAATGACCCTTTTTATTTATGTCACATATATAATGGATCTTAATATGACATATGATACAAGATATATTGGACTACTGTTTTCGTTTTATACTATCTGTTCTTTATCTAAACAGTTATACTAAAGTTAATTTTATTTTTTTTAATTAAAAGACAAATTAGTTCTGATTACTACTGCTCTATAATATAGACTGAGTTCTCAATGCTATCCCCTCTTTACTCTCACTTTTTCCTATTCCTTTGTTATTCTAATATTTTTGCTCCCAAACATTTAACCTTATTTCCCCAAATTCTAAAGGAATCATCTCTAATTTAATTATTATGATAATATATTTCTGAATAAATTTAAATATCATTCATTCATATTATATTATATGTCTCAAGCATAAGAAGTACATATGACACCAATTAACTCTCTGTTTCATAAAAGATACCACTTTTTACTCATCTTATCTGTGACAAACTAAATTAATTATATTTTTATACATTAGTTATTTTGAATAGAATTTCTTTTATTGTCTTTACTTCTTGATTTATGTTAGTATGACATAGATACTTTGATGACTTTCTCCTATATTTGTTGTTAAATGCTAGCAATAAGAGACTGCTGTTAAATTTGTATTTGTGTCCCTATTATTTAGCATAGAGCTTGGCATGTATGAAGAATTTAATAAGTTTTTAAAATTCACTTATTTGTTTATTCTTTTATTCAAATAGTGATACATTTCCCTTATTTTGTAGATGTTTATGCCTTTTATTCACTTGTCCTTTACATCTAACAGTTCTAGAACTATCTAAATTATAAGAAGTATTAGGAGGCATCAGTTCTTTACCCACATTTATCCTGAAAACTGTATGAAATAAAATGGATGTAAAAGAATAGATTTTAAAATATCATGGTTTTAAAAGATTTATTGGTACCCATTAGAAAAATGAAGTCGCATTCCATATTAAGAGCCAGTTTGAAAGGCCCGCCATTACCTCCTCAACCATGCTGCTTCAGCTGGGAAAAAGAGAGTCCATCCAGTCCTCAGACTTTATCCTTCTCTCTGCATTATTATGCTTCCTGTCTATGTGATTATGCAAGAGAGGAAGCCATTTGACTGTTGGGAAATGTAGTTTGAAAGATCAGAAATCTCAAAATTACAATTACACAATCCCCACTGAGAGCCAAGGGCGACTGGTCCTCCCAAAGGCTCTTATAAGCATAACTAACTTTTAAATTACAGAAATTTGGGGGATAAAAAGAAAAGAAGACAAAAACAGTGATCCTATGATTGCTAGACTCATTGACAAAAAGCCAATTTGGGGCAATCTCCTTTGGCATAAGAGTGTACATTCAAAATAAATGCATTCAACTCCCCATAGTTCAATCAACTGAACCCCAAAGTTCATTCTGGATCTTCTTGATGCAGTGTAGGTTTCTTCAGGCATCTTCTCCAAACAGGCTTGTTGTCTTGATTCTGGGGAGATGGCAAATTTCTTATCCTGAAATTACTCTCAAAATAATTTAAGCTTTACATTATAGATTATAATACATACATTCTCATTATAAAACAAACATATACCACTGAGGAGAATTAATTACACATTCCCACCTGAAGAGGATTAAAGCCAACACTCAGATCAGCTAAGAATACATAGCATACATGGCTGAGTTATGGGGTTTATGAGTCAATTGGCAAAGAAATTTAAAAAAAAATCCAAATAAAAGAGAAAAAATAATTTGTGAATGAAATGTAAAATATCAAAGTCTTATGTGAAAAAAATTTAAGGAAAAATAAACTTATAGCAAGTCCTTGAAACAAGGCCCAAGTAAAGTGATTTAAGCAATTGTGCAATTATCCATTCAGTAGCCATGGCTACAGAAAGTTGCCACACTTATTAGAGAAAGCAAAGGACCAAATTTCATGTGAAAAGGGAAGTTTCTTTTCCTTGTCTGATTTGCCTGCACTTTTCAGGGATAGGGTGAGCCAGGATGATGGCCAATCTTTGGTATTGACTAGGATAAATCTCAGGGATGTCTGGCCTCTAACATATGTCAGAACAGCCACAACCCCAAACCTCATACTAAGTTCAGTCCTTTTGTATTGGCATAGAAGTTCAACAATCTTACCTCCATTGATATAGTCTTTTTTGACCTTGTGCTGCTAGGCACTGTGCAGTTTCTTACCAATCACATTGCGTAAAAAGTCATGGCAGAAGAAGCATGGCTTGTTAGGCTATCTGAAATATTGAGGATTGTGTCTCCAAACTTCAAGTGGTTGCCATTAATGTAAGAAATAAAATGGATATAAAAGGATAGATTTTAAAATATTATGGTTTTAAAAGATTTATTGGTAGGCATTAGAAAAATGAAGCCACACATCATATTAAAAGTCAGTTTGAAAGACCTGCCATTACCTCTGCCACCATGTTGCTTTAGCTGGAAAAAAAAGAGAGCACCTTCATTCCTCAGACTTTATCCTTCTTTCTACATTATTACGCTTCCTATCTACGTGATTATGCAAAAGAGGAAGCCATTTGACTCTTGGGAAATGTAGTTTGAAAGACCCTTAAACAGGAAGTTTAGATCAGAGACCTCAAAATTTCAATTACACAAAACTTCCTTATTATTTATTTCTTATGAACAATGTTAGCTTATGGTTATACATACATACACATAAAAACTCACACATATACATATACATTTTGTGAAAAATTCATATTAAATTGGGAAATAATTTTCTCTTTTTCCCTCTGAAAAACAATTTGATTTTATAGTTTAAACTATTTCTCCTGAGGATATAAAATTGGGTTGGTTACTTCCTTTTGTTTAGATCTTTGTTAGGAGATAATGGGATTAAGAGTGACCCTTATCTACTTGAGAGATAAGGAAATGAAATTAGCAGGCTCAAGGAAGCCATTTTGAGATTGCAGTGATCCAATTACCTGGCAGCTCTCTTGGATTCTATAGGACTCTCCACATTCTGTGATGGAGTGCTGAAGTAGTTGAGGTTTCTGAGGCCATTTCTTATGTGACTATTTTACAAACAGAGATGTCCAGGGGAGATAATGAATGATGATGTCATAAGGGCTATATATGATGTGTGCCAAAGTGATCTTTTTAGCCTCTCCTCACCATACTCCCTCTCTCACACAGCTATTCTCTCTTGGACCCCACTTTTTTGCTCTTGTCTTTATTTTTTGGCACCTGTTCAGACTGTGTAAAAGCCTACTGGCTAGTTTTTCCTTGAGTGGTATTTTAATATAATGACTTTTAAATTTAATATAAATAGCCTCCAGAGAATTTCATTCATTATAATATACATATATTCATATGCACAAACATACACACATGTTAAAAAAAATCTATCCATGTCAATACATTTTTTGGCTTTTTGAGTTTACAGGAAATGGTATTGTATCATTATCTGAATCTTTTGAAATAATTATATATTTGTTATCTTTATTGTTTAGGTTATTAATTATTTTTTTATTTTGTGTTGATTTATCTGGGTTTCTGCTTAAAATCATAATAATAGACATTTTTCTGGATCTGCTTCTATAGTTTCTTAGTAACTGTTATAGAATATACTTACTAATATTCAAATGCATGTAATATTGTCACTTGATTATCTGGTACAATACCAAGTAATGTATTACATGTATGTGAATATTGGTAAATATATTCTACCACAATTATATGGTGTTTATACTCTTCTTGGCATTTTATTGATTTTTTTCTGAATATTAGAGATTCTTGTCTTTTCTTATTTTTCCTAGTGTCATTATCTGTCCCTAGTGATTCTCTCATACCACATTCTTTCCAGAGAAGATTTAAGAATATGTAGGAAATTTTCAGATGTACTTCAATGTTATATACCTGTAAAAGTTCCTGTAAATCACAATGATGTAATTTGAAATGGATTATTCCATAAATATAGTTTTACAATAGGAGTGTGCTTCCTTTGAAGCTCAACTTTCTGTAGAGATGCACAAATACCATATTTAAACAACTTAAAATGATATACTTGTACATTTTACAGCAAAGAGCTTTCCAAAGTGAACATAAATCTCATAATCAGGGTAAAGCAGTGATCAAGTATATAGAATTGTATTTTATATGATAATATATTTCAGGATTTCTGAAGTTCTTCCCTTATTCATATTGTTTGTCCTATCTCTACTGTAACAAACATGAATGAGAAGTAATGCCTTCTACAGAATCATAAAATTTGGAAGAGTTTAATGGATATATTTTGAAAGATATGTTTAGAGAGACTTTTGAGGAAGATTTAGTATTACTTGATGGATTTTTGAGAACACATCTCAGGGATATATGTTTGGCACTGCTTTTTAGCTCTTTTTTTTTTTTTTACAATAAGCAGAGATATTAGAATTCAAGTTATCAGTCTTTCTGCATTTGAAAATGAAAAGACTACTTTCTTATGTTAACATGAGTAATAGCAGTTTCATTTTATATCTCAACATTATGCCAATACATTTGCTTTAGTATTACATAACTCAATTCTTACTTTCCCTGAATTTTTCATCCTTTGGGCCTCAACCATGTTTTGCTTCATGATACCAGAATTAAACAAACAAAAATCCTCAGCTTTCTGATTGAAAAAAAAAAGCAATGGCATGCAACATTAATTTTAATCCAGAAATCAGAAAAATTAGTTTATTTCAAAAATTTCAATGACATAATTATTATTTTATATACAAACTTTAAAATATAATATGTGATATTAGTAATTGACAGTAATAATTAGAATGCTGATTTATCCCCCTTTGATTGTTCAATCTCAACTATTACATATGTGATTTGACAATGAAATAAAAACCAACTTTTTCCAAAATATATATATTTTACACTAATTTATCCAATAGAATCCTTTAAGGAACTTTTTACTCAAATTATTTTGGTGTTTCTTTTTTCAGTCACTGTCACAGCCAGACTAAATAACTGACAACAATCCCCATGTCTTTGTAGTCAAAGGATACTTTCTTTTTACCTCCTACTTTTGCTTTTCTTCTCTTTTTACTCCACTTAGCCCCATCCTCCCTACAAATCCTATGCAGTCAATGAAAAAAAGGAAAATGATGTGTTTTTATAAAATTTGTAGATAATAAAAGTTTTGAGAAGAAAAATGTTGAGGTTAGTTACCAGAAAACAGATATAGATAATAGTCAGTATCCAAAAATATTTCAACAAGCTACAAGCCAAATGTATTCAAAAGAAAAATAATAGGAATAAATACTGTCATACCATTTTTTTTTAAATTGAGGATACATAGAGAGATACATACTAGGCAACAATTTATGTTAAAAACTATCAGGAGATGGGGGATAATTGAACTACAAGCTCAGTGTGATTTAGTAGTATGAGAGACAATGAATGTATTCCAGTGGAAATTGTACTAAATTCAGTTATGTACTCTTAAGTTAGGATCTCGGCCATGCTACTTATTAAATATGTCATTTTAAGCAAGTCATGTCATCTTGTCTTCGGTTCCATCCTTTTTTACAAGGAATAAGATGGATTAGATAATAGCTAGCCCTTATATAGTGCTTTAAAGTTTACAAAGTACTTTACAAATATTATCTCATTTTATTCTCATGATGAGTCTAGGTGGCATATACTATCATTAGACCTATTTACAGATAAGGAAATTGAGGCTGACAAGTTAAATATCTCGCCTCCTGTATATGAGGAAGAATTTGGAATCAAATCTTTTCTGTATCCAGTTCTATCTCTATCCACAAAGTCACAGTACAATCTATGAAGGGATATCCTTAGGTTTCTTCTAGCTTCAAATTCTACTCTAATGGCATATCAGTTAAAATAAACAAATGTAAAGTTAAAATTATTTTCTATTATATCAAGAGAAAAAATAGTGTCCAGAACTAGATGGGTTATAGTGTTGTTGTTGTACTCTACCCTCACTAGAACATACCCAGAAGGGGAAACACAGTAGATAGAGATAACTCTCAGTAGCGAGGCAGACCTGTAGATGGGATTTTAAAAAGATCCAAAGTCCTACTTACAGTTTAATTAAATTCTATTTGACAAATATTTAGTTCTCATTATTGTGTTTATTGCATTAATAATTTCTACTTTATCCATAGACACTTTGTTTTCATTTTTTAAAAACCCTTAACTTTTATCTTAATGAATGCAAGTATTTATTTCAAGACAGAAGAGCAGTAAGGGCTAGATATTTTGGGGTTAAGTGACTTTCTTGGATCATACAACTAGGAAGTGTCTGGGGCCTCATTCAAACCCAAAATCTTCCATCTCTATGACTGGTGAGATAGATAGATAGATAGATAGATAGATAGATAGATAGATAGATAGATAGATAGATAGATTAAAATCATGACAAGTCCTTGATTCATATTCAAGGTCAAATGGAGGTACATATAGGAAGTATATGCTACCAGAATGTAGGCCAGGTGCAACAATATTGCAGTTACCCACCTTCTGCAATGACTAAAGACAGTTGCCATACAAAAGAAAAAAGAGGACCAAAGTCTGACAAAGAACAGAAAATGTGATCCCCTTAATCTGATTCTACTCCATCATAAGAATAGCGTGCCAGAGTTAGAGCCAATAGGGATATCTTTCAGGGATATCTTTCAGTCTATTGTCTCACAGGCAGAAATAAAGAAGGTCAGCCTCAGAATTTTGCTGAACATTGACTTCTGTGAGTCTCGTTTGAGACAGCTCTCCTACTTTGGCATTGACAATCACCATCCCCACAGGGGTTGTTGACATTCTTGATCATCTGATCATCAGCACTAATTAGTAGCAGTCCCTTTGTAGTTTTCCTGGAAGCAATCGCAAACATCAGTTATAGTCCCATAAGATTTAATAACAAATGGCAGATCTGAATAGTCTAAGCTTGAGGGTGTGTAATGTTATCAGGGCTATTAGACTTTGTAAACTGATTCTCCAATAAAAGTATCAGTTATAATGCCATAAATTGAAATTTTTAAAAGATCATACTTAAATGAGAAATGAAAAAGAAAAAATATCAAAAAGAAGATCATATCTCAGTCCTGTGAAACAATCTAACATTTTAACATATGCATAATAAATACAGATTGGTTACCGAAAGTTAAATCTATTATCTCCCAAACATGGTCATGATTTTCTCTATCAATGTACATGTTTTTCACCTAGGAAAGATTAGCATAGACTTTAATACAACAAGTAAGGCAAAGTTTGAAAAGGACAAAAATTCTTAGGATTAAAAAGGCCCATTTGGCCACTGTTGTCAACAAACCTGTTCCATGTAGCCATGAACATCTGTAAGAATTTTACCTGATCTCTTATGTAAGAACAAGATTGATTAATAAGAGCACAGGCACAACCAAAGTAGCTGTAAGCACATCAAAAGTAGCTGGTTTTATATGACTGTCTTTGCCAAGGAATCATTCTCCTCCTGTAGGAAAGAGATAGCCTTAGAAATTTAGGACTTGTCTTGAACTGTAATCTGTGCCAATTTCTCATTCTGAGCAGAGAGATATTCCTAATTGAATCTATTACAGCCATCATCCCAAAAGTGAGTCTAGAAAAATCTCTGTGTTGCAGGTAAAGAGGCTACTGAATTGGTCCTAAATCTCTTGCTCCATGTAGGCCCCCAAGTGTCTAGATTCCTAGCCATGGACATTTCTATTTGGTCAATAGAATGATTATTCACCAATAGTGGCAGCATAACAGAATCTAAACTACAGGTACCATACCACCACTGAGGAAGGAATGAGCAAGCTGAAGAGTTACAAAACAGAGTTGTTTTGGGGGGGGAGTGTCACTAAATCTATCTTCCTCTGAAATGAAACAAGGACAGTTGCAAAGAATATGTATTTACATGATGTACTTTATGCTATTAAGCTTTGTCTTACACAAATAAATATTATGATAGGGAATAGTATGATGAGATTGTACTTCACATTGTCACCCATAAATATGCTGCTCAAAGATCACTGCATCTTTTAACACACAAGCCAACAGTAGGCCCATGGTCAGTCAGTGGTAGTGAAACTCCCCAAAATCTGAATATTACCTTATAAAATATGTTAAAATCAATGATAGTGTTTGTAACCAGGTAAATGGACTACCTGTCACTAATGATGTGTGTAGTGTGAGCAATTTGAGGAAAGGTGTTTGGGATAAGGGAGTTTGAAAGGAGGATGTTTGAGACTTGCTAAATGGGTAATCTCGGTTACAGGTAGGCTGGGATTAAAGGAGATTCAGGGTGTAATAGGACTGAAGTCAGGAGTATAACACAGAAGGGAAACAGAAATTTTCAGGGAGAAGAGAAATTAAACTAAACAGACAAACACAGCAGACTTACAGACTGGGACTTAGACTCAAACACAAGCTGAGGGAAATAGACTAGACTGAAATTAACAAACAGGCTTTAGTTAATTTCACAGGAAGGGACCTGTTTTGAAGTAACACCTTCCTTCAGGATGGATGCCCCAGCTTCCCTCTAAGCCCAGAGTATGTTGTCTCTTTCCCTCTTCTTCCCTCTTGATAACTAAGAGACAAATTACACTAATAGGGCTGTTGAAACACAAAAGGGTTTATTTTGTTTGAAGGATGTTTGTTAGGAAGGTGGATCAAAGGAAAGCCCTATCAGTTGTCTCAGGAACCCCAGGTGGGGAAGGGAAGCAAAGATGGAGTCTGAGTAAGGACCTGCCTTTAAACTCAGCTATACTAAGTGCTATTGCTATTTAAAGGGAATAAATGATGACTGACTAACTATAACTAATGCTGTCAATTAAGTAACTCTTCACAGATTTAACTCCTTTCTAATTACTCTCCTTATTAACTCCACAGACATATAAGGTAAGGGAGGGAAGGCAGGAATGGTAATGGGAAGGAAGATATAAAGGGTTTATCTAAAATAATAATTTCTTAAGTAAATATATCAAAGCTAGGCTAAATTTCAATATTAAAGCTAGGTAATCAAAGCAGCTCGGTTCATTGACAACCTCCCTCCACGGAAGATCCAGCCAACTGCCCTTTCTCAAGATTCCAAACCTCTAACAGCTTTTGGAACTCAACCAAAGCTAGAAAAAACTATATCACCCCAATTCTGTATACTACATGTGACATATGGAAGAGCAAAAGGAGCACTCATATTGGGCTGCTGGGCAGAGGAGTACATGAAGTGAGGAATGTTCTAGTGTGTGTAGAGAGGTGGAGGGTAGTGGCCCAATAACTCCATTCCCCTGCAGCTCTGCCATCTGTAAGCCTCCCACCTTACCCTCTGTGCTCTTCAATTGGGCTGCTAAGGCAGAGGAGTGGGTGATATGAAAAAATAATTTCAGGAACACTGGAGAGGGGGAAAGGAGCAGTTCTGCCTGAGTCCCTCTGACTCTCTACTAATGAACTAGGGGAGAGCAAGGAGAGGATGGCTGAGTGCCCACAGAGAGTACTCTGCATTCCATCTTTGACACCCATTCCATTAGTTTACCATCACTGATGTAGGGCATGCCCTATTTGTCTATGGACTTTAATTAATAATGGCACTATTCTTAGTCTAGACATCAGAAGAGAGAAGAAAAGAAGAAAATGTAACATGGCTAATGCTAAGAACAAACTGGTACCAAATGAGGGTGGCACTTTTTTAGAGTAAACTAAATTAGATTTACTTATAAACTCCCTAATGTAAAAAGATAAGAATAAAAAGAAGAACAAAGTTCAAAAATAAATAAGCAATGATACAAAACGGTGTTAATGCAGTTAATCATTATCAGTAAATGGTATCTGTTTTACATGAGAACAAGAAATCTAAGTCTTTTCCCCCAATTTTGATGGAAGTTGGAGTAGTTAGCAATACTTGGAAAAGGCCTTCCTAAGCAGGCTAAGTTCCTCCAGTTCACTGAAGTTCTTAATGTACACTTTATCGCCTTGGTGTAGATAATGGAGTGTAGAAGTCCAAAGGTTCAGCCTGAACTACAACCCCAGAGTCAAGAAGTTCATGTAATTTGACTAGTAATTCTTGTATGTAAGAAGGAACAGAAATGTCCCTCCTTAGTAACAATGTATGTGCAGGGGGAAGGGGGGGTAAGGTTTGGCCTGTAAAGAGGATGTCAAAAAGCATTTCAAGTGATAAAATATGTAGATCTACCCTAGTTCTGCTATGAAGGAAAAAAAAAATTGGGCTAAGGTTCAGACCTCTTCAAATGAGTCTCAGTACACAATTTGCCAAGGATGGTTTTAAGTCTCTATTCATACATTCAATTTGGCCTGATCTCGGAGGATGGTAGGGCATATAGAATTTTTGGGGAGTAATTACCAAACAAGAACAAACCTGTGATAAAATATAATCATTAAAATGAGTTCCCCTATCTGAATCAATTTGTTCAAGTGAGCCAAATCAGAGAATAATCTCCCACAATAGCATTTTAACAACAAAAGCTTCTGTGGCATGAGTACTAGGGAAGGCTTCTCTCCATTGAGTGAGATGTTCCACTATAAGAAGATACACTTAAGAATGTCCAGCTTTAGATGTAAAGATAAAATCAATTTGCAAATATTCAAAAGATATGTAAGCCAGCAGTCATCCACCAAAAGCCCTGGCATGGAAAGCATATCGATTAAATGCCTGGAAATTGGGCAAGAGGCACACACACACACACACACACACACACACACACACACACGAGTTTATATTAATACCCATACTCTTTTAAGAAAGTTGACAATCCTTTGAATAGCAAAGTGGCCAACTCAGTGAACAAATAAGCATATTCAGTGAGAGATATTTTCATTCCCTGACAAAGTTATATAATATCTAGCAAGCCTTTGATCTGAAAATGCATAGGTTTTATGTAGGAGTAGTAATGCCTTGACCTCATATGACCAAAGAACAGTTAAAGGAGAACCAAAATTTTGTCTTATGATCTGTTCACTAGGAGGGCTGTAGCCACTACCACTCTTAAACAGGATAGTACTCCAGTAGCAATTGTGTCCACTTATGTAGAATAATAAGTGACTGGGTGCTATATGGGTGCCAAGGCTTGAGACAAGACCCAAGAATTTACCCCCCTCTCTTCATATACATATAAAGTAAATGACTTCTTGTAGTCTGAAATTCCTAGAATAGAGTTAGACAGAATGGCTTGTTTTAATTCTGTGAGAATTGACAGGTGCTTGGAAACTAACTGAAGTGGTGCAGGGACTGAAGATAGCTACAAGGGGCTTAGTAATTTCCCCATCATGTGGAATCCATTGTCCATAGAACTCTATTGCTCCCAAGATTGCTCTCTTAGTAGGAGCTGCATGTTGCTAAAAAGCTCTAATGCACTTGAGGGAAATGGAGCTCTTTACAGCTGCTAATACAAAGCCTACATATTCCACTTCTGGAATTAACCACTGAACCCTTGATCTACAAACCTTGTGGTCTCTCTTCCAAAAGCTCTAAGAAGAAATGTCTACTGTCTTCCTGGCATGTCTATGCATCTGATACCATTAAAAGCAAATCATAAACATTTTGAACTAGAGAACTGCCCAAAAATATTAACTAGATCCTGTTGTAAAATTTGTGAAAACAAAGTTGGACTCCACAAATTCCTGAGATAATCTTGTCCATGTTCCATGAGAACTTTTCCAGATGAATGCTAACATTTTTGGTTTCCTAGAATTATTATGGATTGGGATGGAGAAAAATGCAGAACAGAAATACATAACTATAAAATATGTAACTTAAATAGGGATTAAAGAGATGATGATTGCAGGATGTGGAACCACTGGATGCCCAGATATAACATGTGAATTAACTATATTCAGATCTTGTACAAACCCATAAATGGGCTTTCCCATTTGGGCCTGGCTAAGGTGTTTTTACTGGAAGAATTAGTAAATTATATTCAGATGAGCATGAAATTATTATCTCTTGTTCAATTAATAAATCAAAAATTATCAGGAATATCCCTTCAATATCTTTATTAATTAAAGTATGCTAAGGAATGTGGGGGGGGGACCTTTTGTCTTAATCTGAACAGGAGTAGCTGACTTTAGCAGTTATATGTCAAAAGAGGATAAAGTCCAGAGATATTCAGGGATATCTGAAGGAATTTCAAAAGAAGTGTCTATTATCTCCTAACTAGCAGGAAGAAACAGGCAGAAAAAATGAGAGAGTTCTCAGGCAATTGTAGAGACATCTGCAGAACATGCTATAGAGCCCTTTGTTTACATAAGAGGTCATTCCCAAGTAGATTTGAAGGGGAAACAGGCATTAAGAGGAATGAATATTCTAACAATAAAGAGCCCATGAATACGATACCAGGAGAAAGTTTACTAACATTTTGAGGCTTCCCTGACACTCACCCCACATTTAAAGAACCAATAAAATTACTTCATAATCAGATTTGCTTACTAAGACTGTTCTGGAAGTCCCATTGTCCACTAGACAATCATAAGTATACCCAATCTTAAGGTTCACATGAGACTCTCTACTAGGGGGGAGGGGAACAGACTGTAATTATTGATATCAAAACATCAGAGTCTGGAAAAGATTAGAATTCACCCACAGATTTCAAGATCTCTTCACCTCCCTCACACCATCACAAATTATGATTTCTCTGTGTATTTCTCTGGTATCCTGACATAAAATGCAGTTCCTTTAAGGGGTATCCTAGTAGCAGATCCAGGGGACTTTTTGTAGTCAAGATGGCAAGATTCCTGGAGATCATATTTAAGAATCAGATAAAGGAAATAGGGATATTTCTCAAGACTTTTTAAAAAATGTGCAAATATGAAATGATCATTTCTTGAGGACATTCAAGAAAAAAAATGACTACTTGTATTCTGTTTGACTTACAAGATAAAGCTAAAAGAAATGGATAGCAGTTGAAAAGAATAATATATGGATTTTATTTGTGGAAAACTTTCCTAGCAATTAGAGCTGGACAAGAGTGGAATAGGTTGCCTCAGGATTTTCCCATCACTAGAAGTCCTAAAAAAGGAAGTGAGGATTAAAATCCTAGGATTTGGAGAAAGTATTCTTTTCCATATGTGAAGTGGTTTAGAGATCTGGAGTCCTTTCCAAATTCATGATTCTGTGATCTTTACTCTCTGAAATTAAACAGTATTTAAATTATATAAGGAAACTAACTTAATTTTCATGCTGCCTGACAGTCATTAGTACCATAAATGAGCATAATTGCCTGAGAGTCACATTTATCAATTACCAGAAGTAGAATCAAAGTCAAGAGCTGTGTCTGCTTTTAATAAACAGCAATGACTTCAACAGATTGATTTGTGTTCCGGTTTGGCATAACCACCTACTGATGCTGAATAGTCATTTTATATTTTTGTTCTTTTCAAATGTTTTGTTCTTTGTACCTTTTGAATTATATGAATACAGGTGATTAAAATCTAAAAACTTTCAAATCAACCAATCTTGTTTTTTCTTTTTCTTTTCTATTCATTTTCTGTAATGAGAAAAATAATCTTGTTTTATTTACTTTTTTTTTTTATTTTCCTCTTGGTTTAGTTGTGAAGTGGAAAGGGGAAATTTGTCTTTATAAGGGAAAAGGGACAAAGATTTCTTTTATATTCATGGGAACCCAACATTTTCCCCAATGAATGAACTTCCAACTTTTGATATCTACTTATATTATTTTGCATTGTTTGATATTCCCCTATAAACACCAGCTGTCTGCTCTGGAATTATTTAATAAATCAAATATTAGTGCTATTTTTACTCAGTTAGTATTGTATTTTTACTTTCACTATTTTAGTCACATTTAATTTAATTACCAAGTTATACATATTTTTATCTTCATTGATTTTTGTAACACATCCCACACTGGACTTTACTAATGCTAAAAATAATAATGCCTAGAAAATACTAACTGTTTTGCAAAAAAACAGAGACTTTAGTGAACATGTTCTTGTGAACCCTTATGAATCTGTTGTTTCACTTTTGCCATTAAATGAACCATAGATCACAGGTTAAATCTTAAATTAATAGATTTAGGTATAAAAAGGACTTTAAAGCTTAGATGACTTTTTTTCCAATTCCCTCATTTTTAACATGAGTACATTGAAGCCTATGACAGCTTCAATGGTTGGTCTAAGGTTACACAGGTAGTTAAGTGGCAGAGCATAGATTTGAACCCAGGTTCCCTTTACCAAATCCAGTGAGTATGCTTGTTTCTTGCTTAAACATGAAGCCAAAATGTCTCTATCATCTAGCTTATTTAGCTTTAGCATGGTATTACTAATTATGAAAGACTGCACAAGACACATTTCTCAACCATATTAAGTCCTAGAAACTCTGGATTTGAGATTGAATAGCCATTAAATGCTTTTATATTGTTAGCTTGCAAAGGTCAGTGGTCTTGAACCCAAATTCCATTTTTATTTAAATTTAAATAATTAATATACATCTTTCACTTCACATTTGTCTATCTGATTACATATCAATCTGAACAAAAATACAAAGGGATGTATAATTTTATATATGCATATATATGTAAACAGAAAGAGAAGAGAGAGAGAGCGAGAGCGAGAGCGAGAGCGAGAGCGAGAGAGAGAGAGAGAGAGAGAGAGAGAGAGAGAGAGAGAGAGAAAGAGATTAAGAAGCAACTGTAGGGCATGCTGTTTAAGAGCACTGAGGCTTTTAGGAAGACCTGAGTTGAAATCCAGCTTTATGCTCAGACACTTCCTAGCTATATTATATTGGACAAGTCACTTAACCTCTAATTGCCTGACAAAAGGATCCCCTGGATGTACTGGAGAAGGAAATGATTGTGATAATGAAATTAAATCTACCTTTCCCATCTTTAGATTTAATCACCATAGGTGAAAACATCTCCATTTAACCCACAAATTAGGTGGTCTGTAACCCACATGTGCTAGAGTAACAAATCAGAATTTACTGACTGCCTCCTGGGCAGTCCTAAGAAAAGTGTCTGTTGTGATTGGACAAAAGAAGTCCGTTTAAAAAGAGACCTCAGTCAGCTGGGCCCTCTCTTCTGGTTTGTGAATAGCATCTAAACTAGCTCTTCTGATTTGTGACCTGACTTGGAGGAGGTCTGGAACTGGTGAGACTGTTCCACATGGTGAGTATTAAAACTGACTCTTCCTGAACTTCTCTTAAGGAACTTCCTTCTAATAGAAATGCTGTAGATGAACTTTTGCTTCAGGCTTCCCAGCCTTGGGATCAAGGCTGGATTTCCCTCAGCTGAGGGTTAATTAGATCTACCTGGTTGAACTAGGGGATCAGAGCAAATTACCTATTGTGTTAGATTACTTATCCTATTTTATCCTCTTTCTTATTTCCTTATTTCTACTTCCTTTTCTCATTTGTAAAAAAAAAAAATTCTATAAAAGTCATTTTAACTTGAAATTATTCTTAATTGGGGGTTGATAATTGTTCAATCCCCTGGTGACCAACCTTTTAATATTTACCCAACCAAAGCCCCTTTTTGCTCCTTACATGACAAACTACTCCAATATCCTTGGCAAGAAAGCTCTATGAATAGCTAGGTTCCATTGGATTACAAAGTGTCTGAAATGACAGCAATTAAGCAACATACGTATATATGAATATATACACACATATATGGGGGAGTAATATTGCATGAAAATTATGAGATTACTGATATAGATCTAGGTTGCACAGTGACTAGATCACCGGGCCTGGATTCAGGAAGATTTGAGTTAAAATGTTCCTCCAGATAATTACTAGTTGTATTTCCCTGGGTGAGGGACTTAACCACTATTCACCTTCATTTCCTCATCTGTAAAATGAGAATAATAATAATACCTACCTGGCAGGGTTGTTGGAAGGATCAAATGAAATAATATTATACTTTAGCACTGTGCCTGGCACATGGTAGGTACTATATAAATAGTTATCCCTTTCTCCTCCACCTTCAGGAATAGTTATTCCTCTATCCAATGACTACAGAGATCCCTTGAGAAACTACAATAGAGATTATTTTTCTTTTTCTAAATAAAATATATTTTTCCCAAAGTGCAATGATAAATATTAAATATCTATAAAGAAAGTAAATGAAAAAGAAATAAAATATTTAATCACTTTTCTATCTGAACCCCCTAAAACTGTTCCAATAACATTTGACAGATAGCACATATTTAAAAAAACAAATAAACTTTGTGTTTCTACTGTCTTTGTTTCTAGTCTCTGCAGAAATCAAATTTAGCACAAAACTGAAGTTGATTATTTACCCCTTTGCCAAAGTTGTTAAGGCATCTTTGCATTTCACACCCAGACCTCATTCCTATGAAGAGAAATGGTACTACTGTTGTTATTTTTAAAATACATTTTTAGCAACATCTTGTGTTTTTCATTGTCAGCATTTCCAATTTCCATACCTACTTCCATTAGTTTACACTATTTGCTTTTCCCTCATCACAATCACAAGTTTTCTCTTCCTGCATTATATTAGAAAACAATAAAAAATTAATGCTGTTCATACTCTGTTTATTATCATCTTTCCAAATTCCACAAAACCTACTATAACAATTTTATAGTTGCATAATAGTACCATTTCCCTAATAGAACCCCAAAGTTCTATCTCCTAGAGCTGGGTTGGCAAAGCTATGGCATGCATGCCAGAGGGGGCTGTTGCCCTCCCCCTCTCCACAGGTTCCTGAGAATATTTCTCACATCATCTGTCCCTCTGCCCAGCAGCTCAATGGAAGCACTTTCTTCCTCTCCTGTCTGTGGTAAAGGGAGCTGGGGCTCACATGCAGCATGAGGATTGAAGTTCGGACACTCAGTTTCTAAAAGATTCACCATCACTTATCTGGAGTATAGTTCTAGATCTAGAGTAGAATGTCTTTTCTGCTTCAAATATTTGTCATATTTTTCAACATTAACATCTCACCTTCTGATCAAATAGGAATATATGGTGTGATAAAATGGCCATTAATATATAGTGAAAGAAAAATCATTAATACTAACTATGTGTAAATCAAGGAATAGTATCTATGAAGGAATGTTTTGGTCTGGAAAGTCAAAGCAGTAATGAGTAAGGATTTAGGGAAATAGATTAACATATAATTCAGTAGCTATAAAACCATTGATGGGATTATTAATAGCAGAATTAGACTAGAGTGTAGATGAGTGGATAGGGGAAAGGGGATGCTGTAGAGAGCTGTACTGTGGTAGGACAGATGATGAGAAAATGACTGGGACTGTTGATTGAATCATGGCTGGATCCAGTCTACATGCAATGAGAAGTACTTACTTATCAGGTAATTTAGAACATATGACGGAAATTCTTGAAATGAAGGGGTTAAGTCATTAAGAACATGATCTCTGGTGTGCCTATTAGAGCTCCATTGTGTATGGAGAGAAGACAGACAAGATGTAGAATAACACATGGCTGAACCTGGTCTACATATGGTGGAACATAAGACAAAATCCAATTAAATAAGCATAGACTGGAGATCATACCTGCCTCTGTACTTCCAAGCCTCAATCAATTTTCACAATATTATGTATGTTTAAGTTTCTGGTAGAATCATCATTTGCTTTGACAGTTTTAAAGCCTATCAGTATGAGGTAGTAAGACTGAGGTCATTCTCCCAATTTTTTCTTGATTAAATGAACTAAAAAAAAGTGAAAAGAGGAATCTCCTTTAATTTTAGTAAATTATCAGAAATGGAATATTCTTGAGTGCTGAGGGGTTTTTTGGTTTTATTTTGTTTTTCTCACTTGGTGACATTAGCACTTCTGGTCAAATAGTCTTCATTTAATGTTAATGGTGAATGGACCTGGGCATAAGTATTTGGGAAGAAGAAACCACAGTGATGATAGTTTTGCTCTACATTTTAATAATATAATCACTCTTTCCCCTACCCAGATTACACATCAATACAATTTTTAATATTCATTTTCTGACATTTTGTAATCTATTCTTTCTTTTCCTCCCACCCCACCCCACCCCCAAGAAGGCAGGTAACATGATAAAGATAGTACATATATTATCATATAATATATACTTCCAGATTCATTATATTATGAAAGAAGACATATATTGCTTACTCTAGAGAAAAATTCATGGAAGAAGAGTAGTATGTTTCAATCTACATTCACATTCCATCTGTTCCTTCTATGGTGGTGGATATCCTTTTTCATGTAGAGTCCAAAAATATACTCACTCTTGAGCTCCCTACTATATCTTATTATCTATCTAAGTAGCAACATATTATGTTTTTGTTTGTTCTTATATCCATATTCTACAGAGTGTTATACTTATGGTTAATAATGATTAAAAAGCTGGATTTGTAGTTCAAAAGCCTAAGTTCAAATCTAACCTCTGACAAATACTGACCTGCTTCAGCAAGTGACTTATTCTCTCAGTGACACAAGCAATTTTTCAAATCTATGATTGTAGAATAGTTTTATTCTGGAATTCCCATACCTGGTCTTTTTCCTCACCCAAAAGTCTTGTAGACCTTTATGTTTCTTTACATCAGATTTAAATTGATAACAAGTATAATCTGGGGACCACTTAGCATAACTGTTAAATTAATTATTGTAATAAGTATTTGAAAAATATTAAAGAAAATTAGAAAAAGAAAAAATCAAGATATAGAATAGCCTTCAGTCTCTCCTAAAATACAATAAAATGTATCACCAACCAAAAGAATAATCTTTCTTTTTCTTTCTCCTTCCTTCCTTTCTTTCTTCCTTCCTTTTTTCTTTCTTCATTCTTTCTTCCTTTCTTTTCTTTCTTTTTTCCTTTTTTCTCTCTTCTTGCCTTTCTCTCTTTCTTTCTTTCTTTCTTCTTTCATTCCTTCTTTTCTTTCTCTCTTCCTTTTTCTTTTCCTTTCTTCCTTTTTTCTTTCCTTCCTTCCTTCCTTTTTCTTTCTTTCTTCCTTCCTTCCTTTATTTTTTCTTTCTCTTTCTTTCTTTCTTCCTTCCTTTCTTTCCTCCCCCTCTAATCTTCCTTCCCTCTTCTCTTTGTCTGCCTATTTTTTTCTCATTTTCTCTCTTCTCAAATGCATCTAAACATAGTTGGTCTAACATCTGATTCTAAGCAAACTGAAAACTACAGGTTGTTCAAAAAATGAAAGACATTGAAGTAACTTAAATATCCATTGGCCACATAGGAGAGTTGATAAAGAATTGACCTTGAAATTGAGTAGACCTGATTTCAAGTTCTATCTTGATATATACTTATTATCTGACTGAGCAAATCATTTAGCCTTTTACTATTCCATCCAACTCCTAACTTTGAATGAAGGTGAGATTCTGTATTGGGAGAGAGGGAGAGAAAGTTACTATGCCAAAGATTTGCCTATCCCAATGAAATTACAAATCCAATTTATGTGCCTACATTTCAGTCTACAATATAAGTATTTCCTCTCTCATGGATGATCTCATCCAGGTATAATTTAATGGATAAATCATACGTAGATTGCTGCTCAAGTTGCTCTAAAATTGATACTTGTTCATATTCACATAACTTTAAGTGTCAGGGGCAAGACTGAAACCCAGATATTTCCAAATTCAGTTCCAGCATGCCATCAATATTGTTCCATTGGCTATTATTTAAATATGATATCATAAAAATGCAAACAATTCATATTCTCATAAATTCAGAGAATAGAGTCAAATTTGTAAGACTACAAAGCATCCCTAATTGAGAAATGGTCAAAGAATATAAACAGGAAGATTTCAAATGAATTCAAACTATCTTCAATCATATAAAAAAAAAAACTCCAAATCACTATTAATTAGATAAATGCAAATTAAAAAAACTTTGAGCTACCACCTTACATATGTTAAAGGAATTTTCTTAATCTCCCTATGTCTCTTTAAGAGCAGAAGGATCCTTGCATTGCTGCTAGTAGAGAAGTTCCTTACGTTCGATTGTACCACAGTGTATCATGTCTCTGTGTACAATGTTCTCCTGGATCTGCTCCTTTCACTCTGCATCAATTCCTGGAGGTCATTCCAGTTCACATATGTTGTGAGGAGGATTACTTGGTTATTATTTAGGAGACCTAACAGGAAGGGCTTGAGAATTCCAAATGGAATGGGGAAGCAGGAAGTGTGCCTGGCTCTCTTGGAGATGGACTCCACAGTGGTTGGGACAAGTTGCAACTGACCCTAGGAGACCTCAGATTTCCAGAGATCCTGAAGGTAGACTGACATCTACTTGTGGGAGATTTTGGTAGAGACTATTAATCCCAACCGAGTTGCAGGTTAACTTGGGTTGGGTTAGCTCCCAGAATCTACCCACCTGAAGGAGCACTGCTAGTACATCGCTGGAGTGAATCTGGACTCTGCTGTGAGGATTCCCACTTCAGTCCGGCTATTCTCTGGGCCCTGCCTGGCTTAGGTCTCATAAGAGTGTAGATAAGTCCCTCCCCTGACCCTGTGGTTTGCCCATAGTCTGAAAGTATAGAAACCCCTATTCCCATCCTTTACCATAGTTTCCTTAATTAAAATTGTTATAAACTCTTGCCATTTGCCTGCTAGTTTCCATAGGCCCTTTGACTAGATGGTACAGGGTGACAGTTAGGGCCTAACTGCCATTTCTGTCAATGGTCATTCCCCTTATAGTTAAAACTGGTTCCCTGGCTTGTAAAGTCTTACCCATTGTCCCTTCCTGTTTCCTATCCACCCCACTGAGTTCACATTTTGTATTTAAGTTGACACCCCTGGTTTTCCCCATAATACATGGAATTCCTCCAGTTCTTTATTCCTTTGAGCAAAATAGTATTCCATCACCAACAGATACCACAATTTGTTCAGCCATTCCCCAATTGAGGGACATTCTCTTATTTTCCAATTTTTTTGCCACCACAACAAGTGTGGCTAGAAATATTTTTTGCATAAGTCTTTTTCCTTATTATCTCTTTGGGGTATAATCCAAGCAATGCTATGGCTGGATCAAAAGGTAGATAGTCTTTTAAAGCCCTTTGAGCATAGTTCCAAATTGCTATCCAGAATGGTTAGTAAAAGCTGCACAACTGAGAAAAGTTTTGACTAACTTCTGAAAGTGAGAGAAAGCCAAAGATTCCATTACCTAGGAGATGAGATATGAAGACATCCACTGACTTTACAAGTAAAACACTCAGAAAGGGGAACCAGAGACTGAGAAAAAAAATGGGTTATGAGTTAAAGTCTAAGGGAAAGAGAGCATAAGGCGAGAATAAAGACACAAAGACAAAGTTCTGACATGAAGTAGTCAGACAGCAAGTTAGCTCTGGTGGGAGAGAGCTTCCATGGCATAGAGCTCTGGTGGTGAAGAGCTTTGATGGTTGGGAGCTCTGGTTGTCAAGAGCTTAACTCTTAGCTGATATACTGGCATTTTATTGGGGTTCAACAGTATAGGGGGAAGGGGAAATGATAGTTAGACAAGTGGCCTGATACATTAACATTATGAGGTAATCATCAGGAGAGATATAAATTGCTGGAACCTAAAACAATAGATTTAGCTAATGCCTAGATCAGGAATCCAGATGGCCTAAGGCATCTAAGTTGGCTTGATACATATGTTAATTGATTGTTATTGATAAGATAAGGAGACTAAGATAACTGACCAGTCTTCTGGAGTGTAGCCTCAGGGAAGGGCTAGGAATTTGGCAGGGTTAAGGTTCAATTCAACTCAAGATTACAGAAACCAATCATAAGAAATACCAGAAGAGTCAGCTTTTTGAGCACCCCTAAAATAATATCAAGATTAATATATGCCTGGACTCCTACAAGATATATAAGAAAGAGATAGTTGAGAGTTGGGGCTTTTGCCTCTGGGAACCTTAGAGAGCAAGTGGTCTTTCTCAGTCTCTCTCTCTCAGTCAAGAGTCTGACTGGAAGTTTTACTACTGACAGTTGGAATAGAGAAACAGATTTAAGGACATTGTAGGTGATTAAGGTTTATTGATTAGCTTAGGTAGGTAGGTAGTGATAAATTTCTAGATAGGAGTATTAAAAAGTTAGGTCTGTTTTGACAGGGAGAAGAACCTGTCCTTGAAGACAGCATAGAGTTTTTTAGAGATTTTAGATAGGATTAGGATTTTAGGTATAGTCATAAGGTATTAGAGTAATAATTTCACTTTCCTCCTTTCTATTTCTATCTGAACTTCTAAAATAAACTCAGTGTTTTTAGCAAACTGCTTTCCTCATTTTTATCAACCTCCTACCAAAATTAACCCTTAACACATGTAAAAGACTGGCTAATGTAACAAAAAGGGAAATTATAAATGTTGGAATAGGTGTGGAAAAATTGAGAGAGTAATATACTGGTTTTGGAGCTGTGAATGGATACAGCCATTCTGGAAAGCAATGTGGAACAATGCCCAAAGTGCCATCAAACTATGTCTACCCATTGGCTAGGCAATATCAATACTAGATCTTTAACCCACAGAATTCAAAGATGGGGGGAAAGGATCTGTTTGTACACACAAAAATATATTTTAACAGCTTTTTATGGTGGCAAAAAACTGAAGGGATGTTCATCTTTTGGGGAATGGCTAAACAAGATATGACATATGATTGTAATGAAATACTATTGTGCCATAAGAAATTACAAACAAGATAATGAACAAAATACCTAGAAAGACTAATAACTAGAGATATAGAGTGAGTACAAGCAGGAGAACATTGCACACAGAAACAGCAATAATGTATAATAAGCTATGAATGACAAGTATTATTTATATTGCAAGGATCCAGGACAACTCTAAGGGACTAATAATGAAAAAAGGATATCCACTCTCATAGAAGGAACTGAGAATCTGAAGAGAGAATGAAGCAAACCATTCTTCACTTTATTTCTTTAATGAATTTTTCTCTAATATATGAGATGTATTATTTCACAAGATTATGAAAATGGAAATACGTATTTCCTTTAATTTTGGAAAGAAGAAGGGGTGGGAGGAAGGGTGAGAACAGAGATTACAAAAAGTTTAAAAATGATTATTAGAAATTGTATCAACATGTAATATGAAAAAACTATTTAAAATATATATTTATATTATAAAGTTTTATACTGGGCTTCACATATAATAAGTACTAAATAAATATTGATTCTTTGATAACACTGAAAATCTTTTTTGTAATGTACTATAGCAGTGATGGACAAATTACTGACCCCGGGGCCTGAAATGTTCTATCCAGCTTCACAACATTAATCCTAATCTGATGAATACAATGAGTATGATACAATACAATGAAATTTCCAAAGAGTTGCCTTAAAAAAGACTGACAGATGAGCATTTCCTTTCCTTTGGCCCCCTCTTTAAAAAGTTTGCCCATTACTGTACTATAGCATACATTATGATTTCATATAGGCTATAAATTTTTCCAGTGTCTGGATGGTGTCTTAGTGATCATTGCGCCTATAAGCACATATAATGGTGTCTCCTGTATAGGGCAAACCAATAAGAGTTCTATCTAATTGAATAATAAAATATTTATTATTAATAACTCCGTGAAGAACTGAGCTGTCTGTGGCAGTCAGTTAAAATCATCTTTTAGATTAGGACATAAAAGAAAATTCTAATGAACTTCTCTCTTAGTGAGATAGTCTACCCATGACATGACTCTAATAGTACCCTGATATTATACAAGCTATTCAGAAAAGACTAATGCCTCTGGCATAGGGGCTTGCTGAACCCTTTCAAAGGCTGTATTCTTCCTTTGGTATCATCCTGCCACCTAACACTCACCTGTAACTCCAATAAACTGTAACATACACAGAAGATACACCCCAGGAAATGGTCTCAACAGGCAGACCAAAGCAGGTTAAGGATAATCTTCAGGTATCAGAACTTTTGATGAATTGGCAAAGAGGGAGGTCTCCTCTAGGCATACAAAGATTTCCCTAATAGAATGGGAAGATGAAAACGATTTGTTCCAAAGGACATGAAGATGGCAGAAGCAGGTGCTATGACACAAGCATAGGGCTTGGTTAGTCATCAAAGAAGCCAAGTTTATCCACTGCATTCTAGGCCACTGCCAGTCATCCTGACTTCTGTCTTGGCCCTGGGCTTCAATGACTCTGGAAGAGAAAGTGAGGCTAACAATTTTGTGCAACTCTGCCTCACTTAAATTTCATTCAGGTGGGAATCAAATCATCACCTCACGATGTCCTTGGTCCTCTTGGAAAATGAAGGATGAACAACCACAATAATCCATATCACATTTATTTATGAATGTTTTCTGAGGCATAATCAATTCTTGATTAGGTGATATTGTAAGAAAACTTTATAGAATGCTGAAATCACTCCAACAATCTTGTGGTGAAATAGGAATTTCCTAAAGATCTCAGTTCTGATTCATACATAACCCTCCTTTTATCTAGTTAATGAGTCATAATTGTCTTTTTATAATTACTTCTATTTTTATTTTTTGTGGTTTTTTGTTTTTGAGAGACATTCTTTTTTAAAAATTTTATCTAATTGATTAATTAAGAAAATTTTTCCATGGTTATATGATTCATGTTCTTTTGCTCCCTTTCTCACAATCCCTCCCACGGCCAATGTGCAATTCCACTGGATTTTACATGTGTCATTGATCAAGACCTATTTCCATGTTATTGATATTTGTACTAAGGTGATCTTTTATAGTCTACATCCCAATTATATCTCCATCAAACCATATGATCAAGCATTTGTTTTTCTTCTGTATTTCTGTTCCCACAGTTCTTTCTCTAAATGTGAATAGAGTTCTTTCTCATAAATCCTTCAGAATTGTCTTGAATCATTGCATTGCTGGTAGTTGAGAAGTCCATTACATTCGATTATGCCACAGTGTATCCCTCTTTGTGTACAATGTTCTCCTGGTTCTGCTCCTTTAACTCTGTATCAATTCCTGGAGTTTGTTCCAGTTCACATGGAATTACTCCAGTTCATTATTCCTTTTAGCCCAATAGTATTCCATCACCAACAGATACTGTAATTTGTTTAGCCATTCCCCAATTGAAGGGAATCCCCTCGTTTTTCAATTTTTTGCCACCACAAAGAGCATGGCTATAAATATTTTTGTATGAGTATTTTTCCTTATTATCTCTTTGGGGAATAAACGCAGCAGTGGTATGGCTGGATCAAAGGGCAGAGAGTCTTTTAAAACCCTTTGGGCACAGAGGGGGGCAGCTGGGTAGCTCAGTGGATTGAGAGTCAGGCCTAGAGACAGGAGGTCCTAGGTTCAAATCTGGCCTCAGATACTTCCCAGTTATGTGACCCTGGTCAAGTCACTTGTCCACCATTGCCCACCCTTACCACTCTTCTGCTTTGGAGCCAATCCACAGTATTGGCTCCAAGACAGAAGTTAAGGGTTTAAAACAAACAAACAATAAAACCCTTTGGGCACAGAGAAAGAAAACTACAGACCAATCACCCTAATGACCATAGATGCAAAAATCTTAAACAGAATACTAGCAAAAAGACTCCAGCAAGTGATCACAAGGGTTTTGATTCATTATGATCATGTGGGATTTATATGAGGAATGCAAAGATGGTTCAATATTAGGAAAACCATTCACATAATTGACCGTTATCAACAAGCAAACTAACAAAAACCACATGATTATCTCAATAGATGCTGAAAAAGCCTTTGACAAAATACAACATCTATTCCTACTAAAAATCCTAGAAAGTTTAGGAATAGATGGTCCTTTCCTAAAAATAATAAATGATATATATCTAAAACTATCAACAAACATCATCTGCAATGGGGATAAATTAGAAGCATTCCCAATAAGATCAAGAGTGGAAGAAAGATGCCCATTGTCACCTCTATTATATAACATAGTATAAGGGGTAAAAATGGGAATTACTATGGTTGGACTGGATATTTAAGGTTTGGTCACCAGAAATCTAACAACTTGATTTCGAAATAAAAGAGACCCAAGTCAGGATGACTTTTATAGTGGTTTTTACACTTAGGAAGATTGATGGTAGGGAAATGAGAGAGAGAGACTCAGACCTGGACCAGAGGCCAGACCAGGGAGGTTTCAGAGGCCCCAGCAGAGGGGGCACAGAGGTTAATTAAACAAGGCTTGTAGCCACAAGGCCTCCTCCAATAAGAGAGGCCTCCCTAAGGCTAGAGCCTCCAGAAACGCCAAGGGAAGAGAAAGAGAGAGTCAGTCTAACTTATCCATGTGACAGTTCAAAAGGAAGCATTCTGAGGTCTCATCAGAGCTCATTCAACACCAAGTTCAAAGCACCAAAAGCCCCGCACAGGAAGCTACCATCATATTTAAAAGATAGTATCTTTCATCACTTCCTGCATCTACCTGCAGTTTCATGTGGACAAATGGCAGCCTCAACACTGTTTTGGACTGCCCAGAGGGAAGTCACTTGTTTTTGATTTGTCACTTACTATCACATGTGAGTCATAGACCTCCTCCCTCCCCACTTAATTCTACGTTCAGTGGGGTGACATTATTCCTGACGGCTAAAGTCTAAAGAATGAATGAGGGTGAGCTCATTCCATTTATACACATTGTACTGGAAACACTGGCAGTAGCAATTAGAGAAGAAAGAGAATTGAAGGTATTAAACTAGGTAATGAGGAGACTAAGCTATCACTCTTTGCAGATGATATGATGGTCTACTTAAAAAATCCTAGAGAATCAACTAAAAAGTTAGTGGAAAGGGGGTAGCTGGGTCGCTCAGTGGATTGAGAGCAGCCAGGTCTAGAGATGGGAGGTCCTAGGTTCAAATCTGAACTCAGACACTTCCCAGCTGTGTGACCCTGGGCAAGTCACTTAACCCCCATTGCTTAGCCCTTACCACTCTTCTGCCTTGGAGCCAATACAAAGTAAGGGTTTTAAAAAAATGTTAGTGGAAATAATCAATAACTTTAACAAAGTTGCAGGATACAAAATAAACACACATAAATCATCAGCATTTCTATATATTTCCAACACATTGCAGCAGGAAGAGTTAGAAAGAGAAATTCCATTTAAAATCACCCTAGACAATATAAAATACTTAGGAATCTATTTTCCATGACAAACACAGGAATTATACAAATACAACTATGAAACTCTGTCCACACAATTAAAACTAGATCTAAACAATTGGAAAAACTTTGATTGCTCATGGGTAGGAAAAGCTAACATAATAAAAATGACCATCCTACTGTGTAAATGGAATTAGCTCATCCTCATTCGTTGTTAGACTCTAGCCATCAGAAATAATGTCACCCCGCCCAACCATGGGGAGGGGAAGATCAGTTACCCACATGTGTCAATAAGTAGCAAATCAAGAACAAGGAACTGCCCTTTTGGCAGTCCAAAACAATGTTGAGGTTGCTATTTGTCTACTTGAAATGGAAGGTGGATGCAGGAAGTGACAAAAGATGCTGTCTCTTAAATATGATGGTAACTTCCTATGGAGGCAGTTGGCGCTTTGAACTTAGTGCTGAAGGATCTCTGCTGAAACCTCAGGCAGCTTCCCTCTGAATTGTCAATTGGGTAAGTTAGGCTGACTTCCTTTCGCCTCCCTTGGTGTATCTAGCATCTCTACCTCAAGGAAGCTTCTTTGCCTCTCTAATTGTCAAAGGCCTTGTGGCTAGTAGCCTTGTTTAATTAACCTCTAAATCCTCATCTGGGCAGGACCTTCGACCTTCCTAATTGTAAATAAACTTCCATAAAAGCCATCCTGACTTGGGTCTATTTTTAATTATGGAATCAAGCTAATCTTGATTCCTGCCGTTTGATTAATCTTGATTTCTGGCGATCATACCTTAAATATATCTAATTTTCCCTCTTACACTACCCAAATTAATTTACCTATTTAATGCTATACCTATCAAACTACCAAAAAACTTTTTTTTTACTGAATTAGAAAAAAACTCTAACAAGGTTCATTTTGAAGAACAAAAGACCAAGAATATCAAGGGAAATAATGAAAAAAATATATATATGTAGGAAGGCGGCCTAGCAATACCAGATCTTAAACTGTAGTATAAAGCAGTAGTCATCAAAACAATATGGTTTTGTTTTGGGAGGATCAGTGGAATATACTAAGGATAAGTGACCTCAGGAAGATAGTTTTCAATAAACCCAAAGAACCCAGCTTTTGTGACAAAAACCCACTATTTGACAAAAACTACTGGGAAAATTGAAAAACAATATGGGAGAGATTGGGCCTAGATCAACATCTCACACTCTCTACCAAGATAAACTCAGAATGGGTGAATGACTTGAATGTAAAGAAGGAAACTATAAGTAAATTATGTGAGCAAAGAATAGTATACTTGTCAGATCTCTCACAAAAGAAAAATTTTAAAACCAAGCAAGAGTTAGAAAAAAGCTGCAAAATCTAAAATAAATAATTTTGACTACATTAAAATAAAACGTTTTTGTACAGACAAAACCAATGCTACCAAAATTAGAAGGGAACCAAAAAATTGTGAAAAAAAAAATCTTTAAAACAAAAAACTCAGACAAAGGTCTAATTACTCAATTGTACAAAAAAAAAAAATCAAGCCATTCCTCAATTGATAAATGGGCAAGGGACATTAGTAGCCAATTTCCAGATGAAGAAATCAAAACTATCAACAAACACATGAAAAAGTGTTTTAAATCTCTTATAATTAGAGAAATGCAAATCACACTCTGAGGTACCACCTTTACATAGCAGATTGGCTAAAATGACAGGAAAGGAAAGTGGTGAATGTTGGAGGGGATGAGGCAAAATTGGAACATTAATGCATTACTGGTGGAGTTGTCAATTGATCCAACCATTCTAGATGGCAATTTGGAACTATGCTCAAAGGGCTTTAAAAGACTATCCGCCTTTTGATCCAGCCATAGCACTGCTTGGATTATACCCCAAAGAGATAAGGAAAAAGACTTGTACAAAAACATTTATAGCCACGCTCTTTGTGGTGGCAAAAAATTGGAAAATGGGAGAAAGTCCATCATTTGGGGAATGGCTGAAAAAATTGTGGTATCTGTTGGTGATAGAATACTATTGTGCTCAAAGGAATAAAGAACTGGAGGAATTCCATGTGAACTGGAATGACCTCCAGGGATTGATGCAGAGTGAAAGGAGCAGATCCAGGAGAACATTGTACACAGAGACTGATACACTGTGGTATAATCGAACATAACAGACTTCTCTACTAGCAGCAATGCAAGCATCCAGAGCAAGGCTGTGGGACTTATGAGAAAGAAAACTAGCCACATTCAGAGGAAGAACTGTGGGAGGAGAAACACAGAAGAAAAACAATTGCTTGAACACATGGGCTGATGGGGATTGTAGACACTATTGGGATTGTAGACACTAAACGATAACTCTAATCCAACTATCAATAATATGGAATTAGGTCTTGATCAATGATACGTGAAAAACCCAGTGGAATTGTGCTTCAGGTAAGCGGGGTTAGGGAGGCTTGGGGGAGAGGAAAATAACATGAAATATGTAACTAAGTAGAAATATTGAAAATTTAAAAAAAATTATCTTAAAAATAATAATAAAGAGAAAGAAATTAGAAAAAAAAATCCTTTGGGCATAGTTCCAAATTGCCATCCAGAATGGTTGGATCAATTCACAATTCCACCAGAAATGCATTAATGTCCCAATTTTGCCACATCCCCTCCAACATTTATTACTTTCCTTCGCTCATAGGGTCAAAATATACTGAAGAAACATACTAGCGAAGCCTCTAGACTACTGGGCCTCTTTTTCTCTCTAATAATTTTATAAGTAGAGGTTCAATATTCTTAATACAGAATTTCAAATAATTTTATTAACCACAATCAATTTGCTTAAATAAAAATGTAAATGTAGAAAATAGACCGATATGGTAATATGCATTTTATTACTTGGGAAAATTAAAATGATTAATATTCAAATAGTCCTGGATAAAGCTGTGGCTTACTTTGCACTAAAAAAATTAATAGAAATCATAGTCTCATATATTTGGGCCTGGAAGAAATGTCAGAGGCAATCTAGATCAATACCTCCTTGAAATTCTACAGTTCAAAATGGCTATGCCCCATTTGACATTGTGGCACATCTATGATCCCTACTATAGGTGAAACTGAAAACTGGTGAACTGCTTTAAGTTTGATGTTCTGAGTTGTAGTGGGATAAGGTAATCAATCATACACACTAAAGCCAATACCAACTAGGCTGAGCACTCAGGATTGTAGGAATCTTGAAGAGGGGCAATTGGACCATGTAGAAAGTAGAGCAGGTCAAATCTATATCTCTAAGTAAGGGGATTGGGCTCAGAAGTACTCAATGAACTTCCATTCTGGCTAACATATATTTATGTATGTGTGTATGTACACATAAGCTGTGTATATATATATATATTTGTACATTCTTATGCCCTGATCAGATAACTTTTATAACCTTACATTTTATATTTCAAATATTTCTTTTATAGATATAATTGATTCTTGTCATTTACATTGAGTATGTTGTATAAATGCCCAGGTACACTGAATTTATGATGACTTAAACTATTGCTCCTAAGGGGAATTCAGGGTTAGGTTCCTTTGAGCCCCTAGTTATAAAACTTATATTAGCACTTTTTGAAATGGCCTCAAGTACAGACTAATGAATTTCCTCTTTATTTTTCGGGAGGTACCATCATGTTGATTCCTTAACAATATCCTCACATGGCCAACAACACAATCAATCATGTCTGAATGAAGCTTATAATAACACACATATTTTCTCCATAGAGATGTCATAGCTTTTTTGCACTCAGGAACACTAGATAGCACTTCTGTGCCATGATTGGGGGCTAGTTCAAGCAGCAAAATCACCAACATAAAGCACAAAAAATATGAAAAATGTGGCAACAAATAGAATGTGAAAAGGGCAATGCAGTTTGAGAGCTGAAACCAAAAAAAGCAAAGTGTTGTTTGTTCAGCCTCAGTTGTGAACATTTTCAGTGGGTGACATAAATTTTTCACCACACTGTACATATCTGCAAATGATCAGGAAAGCATGGTAAGTTTTAATGTGGAGGTTAAAAATAAATTTAGTAAATAGGAAAATTTACAGATACAGAATCCATGAATAATCTGAAATTATTACACTTAAATTGTTGCTATTTTCTCTCATCTGCAAGACTTAAATATGATGTTATATGCACATGATAATTATGTTTATTAAATAAATTAAAATCAGTAAATGTTTAAGGAATTTTATGTCTTAGAAGGATTTGTCTCAGAATTAAATCCTGATTTAAAATATAGTTTGTATTGCAATAATAACTGATGGCTATACTCCATATTACTTGGTAATCTTCCAACTTCTCAAATCAGTGTGCATAAAGTGTATATCACTTCATATTGAGAGTTTATTTGAAACTATATATGTGACTGCATTTTTACTCTTTTCTGATTAGTGTGTTACTTCTCCTGCTGTGAATAAAATGTAAACACTATGTGTTTGAAAACAGACCCAGCTGTCAAATAATTGACTTTAGTATGACTGGAAAACAAATGATTCCTCTGTAACATTTTCTTTCTTGGGGCAGCCAGTATTCAACACTGACTCATCTTCAATTAAATTTGATTCTAGGCTTATTAAATATCTACTATATGCAAAGCATCAGATAGTAAAAGGAAAAAAATATAGTAGGCAGATATAACATGTATAAAATAATTAATTCAAAATACATTCAGAGTAATACAAAGTAATCTTAAAAGGTAAAGGGTACTATCTTTATTCAGAATTAACTACTAAGATATTCAGGAAAAATCATGTACAAAGTGATCCCAAAGCTGGAAATTAGGAAATCTTGAGTTTTAATTTTTGTATTTCCATTTTCTTTATGACTTTAGGTAAGTCACCTACACTTTGTTTTTCTACATTTCCACATCTAATGAATAAGAAAAATAATTATATCCAGCAATTGTGCTGTCATAGTAGATCCCTTGGGACTGGAGTTAGAAGATCAGAGTTTAAATCTTGGATCTGCTACTTAATAATTATATGAAAAATCTTAGATGTTCTCTTTAGTTTCCAACTTTAAATGATATTTTTAAAAATTTACTAAAAACTCTGGAGTGCCACAAATACTTTCTACCAAAAAATTTCTAACACTACCTTTCTATTTATGAAAAAAATTCCTGTAATTAAAATGTTTAATTATAGATTAAAATATATTTTACATTCTAATGATTTTTTAATAATTTTTATTTTTTAGAAAAGTTATCATGTTTACATGATTCATGTTCTTACTTTCCCCTTCACCCCCTGATCTCTTCCCCTCCATAGCCAACACCCATTTCCACTGGTTTTAACATGTCATTGATCAAGACCTATTTCCAAATTGTGGATAGTTGCATTGGTGTGGTAGTTTCAGGTCTACATCTCCAATCATGTTCACATGAACCCATGTGTTCAAGCAGTTGTTTTTCTTCTGTGTTTCCATTCCTGCAGTTCTTCCTCTGAATGTGGGTAGCGTTCTTTTCCATAAATCCCTCAGAATTGTCCTGGGTCATTGCATTGCTGCTAGTATGGAAGTCCATTACATTCTATTTTATCACAGTGCATCAGTCTCTGTGTACAGTGTTCTTCTTGTTCTGTTCCTTTCACTCTGCATCAATTCCTGGAGGTCTTTCCAGTTCACATGGAATTCCTCCAGTTCTTTATTCCTTGGAGCACAATAGTATTCCATCACAATTTGTTCAGACATTCCCCAGTCGAAGGGCATCCCCTTATTTTCCAATTTTTTGCAAGTGGTATCCTTTTGAGTAAATAAAAAATATCAAAGTACTGGAATATAAATTTCTAAATATTCTGACTACTTCAGTCCATTCCCTTTTCAATCCAAGTAGAAATTGACACAAATATACATTTAAATTTAGTAACTAATGCAGGCTAATATTTTAGGGTTTTACCACATATGCCATTAAGAAGAGAGACAAAGTTTTTACTGCTTGATATGTTGTAATTATGCTCTCTTGTCTATATAACAGGGACATCTTAAAATTTATAAAAGGACCTTCGCAAAAAGCCTGAGAAATAAAAAATGCCTGCACTATGACCCCATTTTACAGATTAGACTCAAAGGAGTTACACGAACTGACCAAGGTCAATTAGAAAGTAGAACCAGGATTATAAAGCATAGACCTCATTTCCAAACTAATGTACTTTCAATACCATAAAGTTTCTCCAGAAACAGAAATTACTTAGCTTTCCTCAAGCACCTAGGCAACTAGAAGGCAGAGTTGATAGAGCTCTACGAATGATCTTAGGAAGCACTAAGTTCAAAACTGGAGTTAGACACCTGCTAGCTGTTTGACATTTATCGTCATCTAACATACATTAGCCTCCATTTCTTCAACTGTACTATGGAGATAATAAAAGTACTGATCTCCCAGGATTGCTGTAAGGATCAAAAGAAATAATCATTGAAAGCTGTTATGATTAAAATTCTCTGGAGGTTGTCTATTAATTGCTGTTCACCTCATGCCCCCACTCACTCCAACTACTTTGCTAGAAACACCCACTATTTGGCCAGGTAAAAAAAGAGCCTCAAACATCCTAGATCCATAACTTCTACCCTCATCACCTCACATTTTCTGTGACTCACTGGCTGGAAAGAGGTGGCCTTGGTCTGGGTCAGAGGCCAGTTTTCTGGATGCCAGGAGTCCTGTGGGACAAGAGGTATCCTCCAGGACAAGGGTTTTGGTGGGATCCCCTAGTATGCATTCCCCACCTCTCCCTTATCTAGATAATCCTCAGACTTTGTTTTTAATCCATTCAAAGAGGTGGGGCTGAATGGAAACCCAATTCACTATAGAATTACCCCAAGACTGATCTTAGGTTCCAAGAAAAGGGGTACAAAATGATGTTCAGTTCTCACAAAGTACTTAGTACAGTGCCCAGTATTTATCATCACAATAGGTATTCCTGAACACAAAATAGCAAGGAATATTTCTCCAATTATCAATCCAGACACAGCACATTTGACACGAGATAGTTTCTGCCAAGGCTCTGTGTTGGGATGAGCTTTGTTATATTCCTGATATTTTTACAATTGTGATCTAACTGTAATTGAGAATCCTGTGATGCTGAAGAAACTGAGCCCTGAGTTACTTTAACTTTGTGGATGGTCCTTTCTTCTGGGGATGAGGCTGCTGTCCGTACTAAGAGTTGTCCTTTCATTCTTCCTAGTACAGAAATGTGCTGGGAGGAGATGTAGGTTCAGTCATCAGCTTTGTCATTGGTGATGTGGGGGACTTTGAGCAAATCTTTAACCTCTCGATTTCAATGCATTCCTCTTTAAAACAGCTACATTAACACCTGTACTGCCTCCTTCACAGGGTCACTTTGAAGATTAAGTGTAATAATGAATCTATAGAGCCCTGAGACTTTTGTTTTAGGGACCCTCAGTCTTTGTCATGATGAATTAGGTGGTCCTGTGCCTGTGTATAGGAAGCAGGTAAGAAGTAAGGTAGAGGGTTGAGAATATGCAATTTTTTGAAGAAAGTGTGAATGGCCATCAAGCTTTAGTTACTAGAAAGAGAAAGAAGTGATTGAGGTCAAAAGGTAAGAGAAATTCAAGGTGACAAGAAAGCTTCTCAGAGAACTAACTGTCCCTTTTAACCTCTAGCTCCACCCCTTTCTGGGTGCTTCCATAATTGTTTTATGCTGGTGATGGCAAACCTATGACACGTGTGTCAGCACGGACACGTGTGGCCATTTTCGATGACACATGGAGGCTGCATACAGAGAAGTTTGGGGCCTCGTGGAGGATGAAATATTTGCTGTAGTGTAGTGTGCACTATAGATAACAATTCTACATATGTTAATTTATTTTGGTTTTTTAAATACCGTTATATATTACAATTATACATTTTCGTTATTTAAACTATAAATATCGTGAAATTATGTTTTTTTTTTCTCCAAGTGACACACCACCTGAGTTATACTCAGTTTTTTGGCAAATTTTGACACACCAAGCTGAAAAGGTTGCCCATCACTGTTCCATGCAAATTTAACCTATTAATCTGGGCTCAGCCACAACTTACTGCAAATCTCTACCCTTCTCTTTTTCTTACTGAATTTTTATTATAGATTTTAATTACATGAGCTTAATAGAGATCACAAAAATTTGGTTTGACTGTATATAGTTCCTTACTTATGAAGAATGAAGTAAGGAGAATAAAAAGAAATACACTAAGACAGATCCTGCATGGATTAAACAACTGTGCCTTAGCTCAGACCTCAGTATAGAGACCAATCTGTAGGCAATGCCACAAACCTTGAAATTCTAGGATAATTGTTTAAATGCTTTTGAAACACCATCTCTTACTTCTTGATGGATGTAGAAGCATTAGGTCCTTGTCAGCCCCCAACTATTGAAATGAAAAACCACTCTAGGTCACCCATAAATATCTATTCAACTGACTAATTAGCAGATTTATGTAAGACACCAACAACTCCTGGCTTATTTTTCAGTAGTGAAGTGGTAGTTCAGAAGTAAAGAAGAGTAAACATGGGCATGGAAAGAGCTTCCTCCCATGAAATATTAACCTCAGGACTACAGAAGTATTTAGTAAACTTCAGTGGCATGACCTCCAGATTAAAATACAAAATGCTTTCTTTCACATTTAAAAGCCTCCATGATATCCCACCACTGCTACCACATTTTCTAATTCAGTAACACTGGGCTTCTTTGAACTAGATGTTCCATGTCTCTGTTAACTTTCGCTGGCTGTCCTTCGTTCCTGGAACTCTCATCCTCTTTATGTCTGCATCCTGGTTTTCCCAAGTTACTTCAAGCTCTAACTAAAACCCTTCCCCTACAAGAAACTTTCCCTAATCCTCCTTAGTACTGATACTTTCCCTTTATTACTTTCAATTTATCCTCTTTGTGTATATATGTATGTATGTGTATTATATACCTTTGTATGTATATGTCTATATGTGTATTTATTTAATAAATATAAATATTTAATATTTATTTATATGTAATATTTATTAATTATTTAATGATTATATTATTTAATTCAAGTTTTATTTCTTTTTTATTTTATAATATTGATTTATAACTTATTTAAGTTATTTAATAAGTATAAATAAGTATTTAAATGTTTGTCTATAACTATTTCCATCTTATCTTTCTCAATTAACTATGAACTCCTAAGAGCAAGGACTTTCTTTCGCTTTTCTTTCCATCCTTAGCACAGTTCCTGAAACACAGTAGGTGCTTAATACATTTTTCCTGACTGATTACTTCCTCCCTGTAGTACAGAGAGAGGGGTCATGACAGTTTTTTTCAAGCTTTGGCTGAGTTCTGAAATCAGTTAGGAGTTTAGAATCTTGAAGGGAGGCAGTTGGTTTGGGAATCTTTTGGAGAGTCAGACCAACTGAGCTGCTTCCTTGCCTATCTGAAGAATTGAAATTTAGCCTAGTTTTGGAATATTTATTTAAGAAATTTGTTAGTTTATATAAACCCTTTGTATCTCCATACCCTACCTCATTTCCTACCTTTCTTCCCTTACCTTAGATGTCTGTAGAGTGAATAAGGAGAGTAAATTAGAGAGTAGTTCAAAACTGTGATGGGTTTAACTATCATTTGGCAGTATCTTATCTAGAAAAGTTAGTTAGTCATTATTTATTCCCTTTAGACATCAAGAGCACCTTGAGAGCTGAGCTAAGGCAGGACCTTGCTCAGATTCCATCTCTGCCTCCCTGCTCCCACCTGAGGTTTCTTTAAACAACTGTTAGGGCTTCCTCAATCCACTTTTTCTGACAAGTCAACCTTATAAGACAATAAACCCTTTTGTGTTTCAACAGACCTGTTAGTTACTTTGTCAGTTAATTAGTAAGAGAGGGAAGAAGAGGGAAAGAACCAACATACTCTGGGCTTGGAGGGAAGCCGGGGTATCCATCCTGAAGGAAGGTGTAACTTCAAAACAAGTCCCTTCCTGTGAAATTAACTAAAGCCTGTAGTTAATTTCAGTTCAGTCTATTTCCCTCAATTTGTCTTTAGTCTAAGTCCTAGTCTATAAACCCTGCTGTTCTTTGTCTGTTTAAATTAATTCCTCCTCTCCCTGAAAATCTTTGTTACCTTCAGTGCTATACTCCCTGACTTAAGCCCATATTATATCCTGAATCTCCCTATTCCAGCCTACCTGCAACCCATATTACTTACCTAGCAAGTCCCTGACAACCTCCCTTCAAAAATCCCTTTTACCACACACCTTTCCTCAAAATTATCCTCATTACATCCCACACATTCTACTATACAGCTACATTGATCTACTTAATATTCCTCAAATACAACACTCTGTCAACTTATTGTGCTTTGTGTCTAGCTGTCCCCATGCCTGAAATTTTCTTTTTCTTCACCTGTCTCCTAGCATTCCTGATTTTCCTGAAGTCTCAGTTCAAATCTGACCTTATATACTGAGTCCATTCCTCCTCCAGATTTCTTCCTCCTTAATTCATTCTCTATTTACAATGAATCAATTATGAATACATATGCTCACCTTCATGTTTTCTCCCCCATTAGAATGTGAGTTCCTTGAGGACAAGGATTTTGATTTTGCCTTTCTTTATATCCTTTGTGCTATGTATATAGTACATGGTCCACTAATAGCAAGCATTTAATAAATGTTGATTGAATGACTGAGGAACCCCAAAAAATTTTATAACATGCAGCTACTTTTTGGATTCTTCCTTGAGTTGTTATCTTACTTGTTCTTACCCTATTATTTAAATTTCCTTTCTACTCTTATCCTTCATTCTTCCAGGAATACACTATTTTTCTTAGAAAGTGTTGGTAGAGAGAAGAGACTTCCCTTTTGCCATCTACTCTCTTCAATCAAATAACTCCTTTCAACTCCCTAGATAATGCCTAAAATAACTTAATCATATTCTCTTTTCAAATCCCAATAAGCCCAAACCATACTAACATTCTCATTCCTACCATCTGAGCAGTATTTGCTTGGATTCTCTAGAAGTCTCTTAGGCACAAAGGTTTTCTTTGATTCTTCAAGTATGTCCCTCTGCATTTAATTTATGTATGTGCTCAATAAGTTACAAAGCTATCAGTCTTTTTATTCTTTTTTATATATAATATAGATATGTAATTTTGGGAAAGTCATCCTCTCTGGGACATCATTTTCTTAACAAAAATAAAAAGAATTTCTACTCAATGAGCTTTAAAGTCCTTTCTGATTTTGATAGTCAATAGTTATGATTTTTATATGATTAGAACAAGATCTGGCTTAGATCCTAAGTTCCCATGAGATGTTTTGCTTAAGCTAATATTCTTTAGTGGAATATAAGTACTTTCTGATCATTTTTCTTTTCTTTTGCCTATTGTTATTAATATTAAAACCTATTCATTTATCTTATTTACCCAGGTATTTCTTTTGTTATGTTATTATTTTTATTTTTTCATCTGTCTAAATGGAACTACATACATTTGTATTCTAGTACATATTTTTGTTATTCATCCTTCATTTTCAAAGGAGACCAATCATGTGTGAATTTTTGATTTGCCTGTGAATTTAATTTAAGTGAGGAGGCAGAGTTATACAAAGTTATCAGCTTCACTCTTTCTTCCAGTCACCAAAATCCAGTGACAAAACAAGGGCCTCAACTTGATTTAGCCCATCTGACAAGGTAGTTTCACCACTTTGTATACTATAGTTTCTTGGAGCCAAAGCTGAGAGTTGAGAGAAAGGTAGACACTAAAGATGGAAGAGCAACCCTAAAAAGGGCTCTTAACAAACCCTCATACTAGAAATGCTAGTCCTCTGTAATAGGATATTTGTTAATTAAGAGTTAATTAAGTAAGAGTTCAGTAGGAAATAGAGTTAAGTAACATGTTATTTTATAAATGCATAAGAGGGTTACGTTGGGTTTCTTTAAATGGAATCTTAGAGATGAATTGTGGGTAAGAAAATTTTCCCAGAGTGCCTTGAGAGGCAGTTACCCAACTGACTTTGCATTCTTTGGGGCTGATCTTGTCATGATAGGAGGTCTCATGAGCAGCTCAACTAGACTGGGAAATTCTCAGTTGCTTTTCTACATCAAAAATTCATCTAGCAGATCATAGCAGTGAAGATCATTGGGTGAAAATTCATTGCAAGTCCATCTGGTTTGCTGTGAGTTTGGAGGAAGGCTGTGGAGATTCTGAGCTCTTTTTTCCCAACTATACAGTCAAGAAGAGAAACCAACTTAACTCTTTTGTGTAGAAGTTAAGAATTTAGATAGAATAATATAGATAGGAAGAGGTATAGCCCCAACTCTGTTGGAGATTGAAGAGACCCTTGAGGGATAGACTGATTGGGTGGTTAGATAAGAATTTATTAGATTACGGATCAATATATTATAAGAATTTCTTTACCACTCATTTCCTTTTTTTATCTTTTTCCTTTAGGTTATTTTTTGTTGTGCTTTTTGTTTCTTTTACTTACAATAAATATATTTTTTATATAACTGGCCAATCCAGAATTCTTAAGACTGCTCTGAGAGCCATTTTTCTCAAGTCACAACACCCACAGCCTATCCACCTAGGACAAATGAATAGTGATACCACACTATATAAATAATCTAGTAGGGGTTAGCAAATCCTTACAACAGTTTACAACATCTCCCTCAATAATCCAAATGTTATTTTCCATATAAATAAGTCACAATGGTGCACTGAAGAGTAATTTCTATATTCTAAGACCTATTCATAACTTAAAGTAATTAAAATCACATTAAGACTCAAAGGATTTTTTTTACAAAGGTGGACAGGAATAATGGGGATTTCAAACAATTTTTAAGTACATGGAGACATGCCTATTTAAAAATTTAGTCAACATTAGAGATGTGTTACTCTCTTTCCTCTTTGATATGACATTAAAATGATTCAGGGTTAGATTCAGCTATATATTTCTTTAGATTAACTATGCTTGACATTTAAGATAGCCTGGGAGGGAAAATCATGAGGAATATGAACATAGTTCTCAGTTGTGGCTTAAGTTTCAGGGCTTGAAAGTTGTGAAAATAAAAGGCATGACCTTAAAGTGCTAGATGCTGGAGTGCAGAGCTTTTAGCTCTCATACATATTGTTCGTAATGTAAAGACTAAGATATTTCTCATGTCAGTGGTTTCTTTAAGTGACTTAGTAGAAAGCAAACCTTTTCAGTTCTTCAATCTATTCTCTCAATAAGAGAGAAAGAGTGAAGATCCATAGACTTTTAGTTGAGAGGCAATCTCTGAAAGGACATTAACTTTCTAAGCTCCTAAAACACTACAAAAATGGCTTTATTTCATGTTTCTAAAACAAAATATTAAAAAAATAGATCAGAATGAAATTCATGGTTTTCAGAATGAATTCAGATTTTAGAGGGACATATAGAAATGATGATAAGGATATGATAAATCAATATCATATAAGGATAAGGAATCATAAATAAGAATGTGATAAATAACAAGCGAGCTGTAAAAATAAATGGGCAAAAGCTATGCCAATAAAGGTTCAAAACTGTTCAGATGCTTTTGATAGATATAATCAAAAATATCTTCAGTGATAAAATGAAGCGAAACTCATACATGAACTCTTCAGGGCAAGGCCCAAGGATACTAAAGAGACTCTAGTTATAAAAAATAAAATATTTATTGAAATATATAAGGGTAAAAAGGATTTCTTATTCTAAGGGATTCTAACTCCACCCAAATAAACTCCTTGGTTCCATAAGGAATTGCTTCTCCTGTGTTTCACAGGCTACATTAATCCTTCCTGAGCTGACTAACCCAAATATTTACTATTCTAAATAAAATTATTATCATTATAAATCTTGCTTCTAAGTTATAAAATAACAAAGGCAAGCCAGTTGAGTATCAACAAGAATCAAGTTAGGCCTCTGAGCCTTAACAGACTCAGAGTCCAAACCAAAAACCAGGGTTTTCTTTGGTCTTCTCAGAGTTAAATAAACCTATAAAACAGCAATAGATAGTCAATAATGTTTCCCAAGTTGGAAAAAGAAAACACTAAGCTTCTTCATGTCTTTCACTCAGACAGAGATAGAGAGAGGCAAAGATGTCACCTCCTCTAGCCCTGAGGGAGAGTCCATGTATGTGTCTCTGCCAACTGCCAGAGACCAACTGCCACTCCCAGAGACCAAGTGTCAGAGACAAAAACCATTAGACTTGAAACTTAATCTCTGTCTTAGCTCTGTTTGAAAGTCTAATTCTTTCTCAAGCCAGCTTATTCATTTCTTATCTCTAAACTAATAAAACAATACTTATTTTCTAATATCATCCTTATTTTTGTCTTCATAAATCTGAAATGATTGGGTCAGGAAAGATAAAGGCTGATTTGGATTTTTTAAAAAGCATGTGTTAAAAAAACAACCAAAAACATATTTTTTATGTTTAGAGAAAGAATGAACCAAGAATTAATATTTCTTATTAAAGAAGATGGATAAAAGTAACCAAGTAAAAGTATAGAAAATTACTCAAATCACATTCTTCTAAATTATATTTTCAAACTAAAAAAAGATAGAATAGAGGTAGCTGAGGCAAATAGGATGAAATTACTTCCCCAGGATAATGCAGCTAGGAACTATCTGAAGTTAGGTTTGAACTCAGGCAGTTGAGTCTTTCTGACTTCAGGCCCAGCACTTTATCCAAATAGTGTAACCTATTTGCCCCTAACTAAGAATGTCATTTCAAATTAAATATATTAAGTAAAACTGAATTAATTTCCTCTTTTGATAGTTAGTAGAATAGTAGAAAATTAGAATTTTGTATCAAGAAGGTATCTTTATTTCAGCAAGACCTTGGATAAAGTTGGTCTTATGAACTAGGTTAAAAAATGTGAATTGGCTGATAGTATAAATTAAGTGAAGTTGCATCAGCTTGAACAATTTTGGTATCTGATGGACACTGAATAATGAATCAGAGATAACCACTGAAGTATGTCACAGACTTCAATTCAGAAATGTGTCTTCCTCAGTATCTTAATGCTACTTTTATACAGGGTTTTTTCCTCCACCCAGCTACTCTCTTTCTCATCCTCTGCTATTCTCCAAGTAAAAGAATAATTTCTAGAAGTATTCAGAAATACATGAAGGTTATTTTTTAAATCAAAGATTGGCACTACGTTTTGACATTTGGATGAACTAGCAAAATATCTCAGATGTTAAATCATTGTGTCTATAAAGGGAAAAATCTTCATAGCAAACCCAAAGGCCCCTACATTCTGCATTTTTTTTATTCTCACCTTTACTTTTCAGGAAAATCTTGAAAAAATACAGCAAAGTATTTTTTTTTACAGTTAAGTTTAATTTCTTGAGTTTTACTTATATTCATTATAACATTTCAAATGGAGATGACTCAGATTTCCTTAAAGTGATGTTGCTATTTTCTCGAGGTATACAGTGAAGTAATGAATTAACTGGGGACAAAAGCACATATGGCCTATAGTGATTAATAAATGCTTTTTTTATTCATTCACTAACTCATTAACTATTGTAGTGTTCCTCTATACCAGTGATGGCAAACCTTTTAGATACTGAGTGCCCAAACTGCAAAGCTCATGCCTCATGTGAGCCCCCTACCTTACCCAAGACAAGGGAGGGAGGAAGCACTTCCATTGGGCTGCTGGACAGAGGGGCAGGGCATCTGAGAAAAGCTCTCGGGGGTATGTGGAAAGGGGAAGCAGAGCAGCCCCATCTGACACACTTCAGCATGTGTTCCATAGGCTTGCCAACATGGAACTATACCATGTCTAATTCAAGACTAAAATGGCCCCTTTCTAGGGAACCAGTGGTACTCTTCTAAGAAGTTTCTGAGGTTGAGGTACAAAGTTTCTTGAATATATACAAAAACTTTCTCAGAAAGCTACCCAGTTTCTATAGCTTTCTTAAATATTACCTTCCCCTATACTTATCTCATAGAGTCTTGGAAGTACCTGCTTTTGCAGAGAAAACTTCAGTTTTATTCTTATCTTTTCTCAATGGGAGTGGGTTTAGTGTCTACTGACAAATTTCCCATTATTCTTAGCAATGTCTATCTCTCTAGGAATATGGAAATGCGCCAAAGATAGGTTTCTAGCTATAGATTTTTGTCTTTCTCCATATAATGTTCATTAAGTACCTTAAACTCATATCCAATCCTGTTCACAGGAAGAAAGGAAAGGAACAATCATTTATATTGCATTTATTATGTCTCAGGTACTGTGCTAAATGCTTTTTAGAAATGTTATCTATTTGGTTCTCACAACAACCCTGAAAGATATGTGCTGTTAGTATTACCATTATACATTTGAGGAAACTGAGACAACCAGAAATAAGTGACTTGCTTAATGTCATAAAGTTAGTTAGTTATTATATCCAACGTCAAATTTGAACTCAGTTCTTGAGTTGAAATGGCCAGTGCTGCATCCATTCCACTATCAGTTGCCTGCACTGTTGTTTCTATTGTTTTTTTTTTTCCTCAGTGCCAGAAGGAATTCTTAATAGTAAAAGCATCTGTGGCATTTTCAATTTTAACACTGGGAATCAAATATCTTAGCATTTAATTTCTCTTTTTGTTTTTCTTAGTTCAAACTTTCATCAAAGCATATCCAACAATGCTGAAGATAAAAGTACTTAAATTTCTAATTATGCACATTTGAGGTTATATAATTTTAGCAGAAAACTAAAGGTACAATGTAACACAACAGTTCTTTTCAGGAAGAAGTTTCAGTAGGAAAAATTAAAAATATTTAATAAAATAATTTTAAAAATCATCACCAGAAATCTCTCAGTTGTTCCAAAACTAAAGCTCAAATGAGATCTCCTATGGGACACTATAAAAAGTTCTATGGCCACAGTTTGATCATTTTCAGTAATTAGGCCTTGGGCATATGAAATGCTTAGCTGAATGTTCCATGCCCAGAACACAGAACCAGTGGATATGCTGGCCCAATTGCTAAGGTCCCTCTGTCTCTCTTACATTTGCAGATGAACTGGCTGTGATTTATTCATCGGCTCCAAATCTTGTGGGTATTGTCAAATTTCTTAACTATCTAAAGCAAAGGTTATTGTTCTTACTAATCAGATAATAACATGGCTTCAATCTTAAATAGAAAACTCCTTTCAGTTTAGATATTTTGAAAAGTATTCCTACATGTAAAGTTTTTAAAATAACTGTACACAAAATGCTCATTTACTAGCCTTTGAATTCCTGTTTAAGTCCCAGCATTAACCCTTACTTTCAGGAAGGCCCAAAACCTGAAAGGATCTGTTCATTTCAGTCATTCTCAAGCAACTAATCAATATGCATTGATTAAGCACCTATTATGTGCCAGGCACTGTGCTACTTGCTGGAGAAACAAAGACAAAAGTGAAATAGTTCCTCTCCTCATAAGAAGCTTACCCAGGAGATTCAAGAGCTGATGCAGAAAAGATGATTGCTCAGGACTTTTCCCCTAGAGCAAAACAAAACAAAACAAAAAAACAAAAACAAAACAAAAACAAAAAAACTGGTAGATCGATCAGTATATCAGTTGGTTGGTGTGATACAAGAACTTAGAAGATTCCATTTGTCTCTATGTAAGATAGATAAGTACCTTCCTTCATGAGCTATGACTTCCATTGTCATCCCTGCTAAAAGTGAATTCAGCTACACTCACAGATCTCCATTTCTTTTAGGTACATGACTTTAACTTTCATTTCTGTCTCTATTATGATAATTAAAAGTTGTCCTAATATATTTAAATTGCTTAGCTCCCTCATTTCTATTAAAAAGAGAGATGTAAAGAGAAAGAGAGAGAAGAAAAAAAAAGGCAACATGTTTTATAACAAAGTTATCATTTGTTCTGTCTCAATCCTCACATTCTAACTCACCCCTTTTTAAATCCTCACACTTTAGCTTAATCTGTCATCACACAACTGAACTCATCCCTGAAACATTTCTTTTTGTGACTGGGAAAAGCACAGATGCTACATGGCATTCCTGATGTCTAGTACAGTGACTAGTAGGAGCTTAATGTTAAATTTAACTGATTTGTTCTAGATCACACAGATAGTTAATGGTGGGTACTAGGACTAAAATCCATTCCTAATCCATATCCAAGGAATCTTTCTATAACAATGTCATCTCTCTCATTTTAATTCTCTTAATTCTTTATTCTATACCACCCAGATTTAAGGAAAACAAACAAAACATTTAGCTTATCAGATATATTATGGAAACTTGTGAAAGATCCATCTAAATTCCTATTAGCATTATGTAATAATTAATTGTACATGAATTATTTGGGCAGTGAAACATGAAAAGTAAGTTTCATCAGAATAGAGAGGTCATGCCTCACAGAAACTTTACATGTTCACTAATACATAGCAGAGTGTTCTGTACAAGTTAAGGATTAATTATTTTTTTCAAGAAATAGTAAACTAGGACTCATGAAAGTCTTTAAATTTCTTTTAAGAAGGTTTCAAAACCAATCCATCACTTTGTGCTCTTAAAAATAAAACAATAACTAATACATGATTGTGACAGTTTCAATTCAATTTGGCAAATATTTATTAGGCATCTTGCATCTACTAGGCAGAGAGAGAGAGATAGACTGGTTCAAAGAAAGTGATGGCATTTCAGATAAAGAATTTTTCTTAAGACCAGAGAGATCTAGACTCAACTCTCCTGACAAATCCTATCTATGTGGACTTAAGCAAGATATTTATGCTCTCAGTGCTCCAGGCAACTCTTTAGGAATATATTGGGAATATATAGGAAAGGGACTGATGTCCCATATTAGTAAAATGCTTTTCCTTTCCTTGGAATTCTCCATACTAAGAAAACCATAGTTCTAGGTCCTACCAATATGCCACATACTAAGAATGAAAGATAAAAGAAAAAAATGAAAGCGATCCTTGCCTCAAAACTCACAAGGTAATAGAATAAAATATGTTCCATACCTAGAATATATGTATTTATTGACTAAGTGAAATTTACTAAACAAAACATTAATGGGTTAAAGAGAAGCGAGTCCACTTTTAGCTGTTCAGACAATGATAATTGGTTCAAGCTCTAAGCGTCCTGAAGTTATAATGGTTTATAACTCACTAGTAGGCATCACATCCCCAAGCCAAAGAATAAAGTGGATACTAGTCATGATTTTAATTGTGAGGAAACAAGTGTAACACAAAGTTCTCACTTCCCACTACACACACATACATGTGTACATGCACACACATCTACTTAAATTGGCATGTTGAATGCTATAACATGATACATATCAACATCTTCCAGAGATGGAAAAATAGACAAGGTGATCCTATGGAAGAAGAACTATAATTTCATTCAAGGAATTGTACCTTGGGGATCTGAGAACATAAAAAGCTACAACTCCTAGAGTCTCAGTAGATTATAAACTTCTTTGAGGATACAAAGGAAAATTGGAACTAGAAGGGTCTATTTGTTTGTTTTATGATGGAACAAGTTGTCTTGGATTGTCTAATGGTAGTTATGCTGATTTCATTCCCATAATGACCAGATTGCCAATCATTCAACAAGAATTCATTAAGTGCTCATAACATGCAAGGTGTAGTAGAATCCAATTAAACACTAGTACCCCTCGAAACTTAAAAATAAAAAAAAAAAAAACAAAGAATCTCCTCCTACCAACTCCTCTAACTACATGTTATCTCTCAGATAATAGCCCAATTCTTTATCATATAGTTAATTAAAATTATGTGGAGAAAAGCTTTTTCTAAAAAAATAATTTCAAACAGAATTTAATGTCAAAACTCATGGATCTTTCTAGACTTGCTTTCTAGATTTTTAAAGAGAGAGAAAGAAAGAAAGAAAGAAAGAAAGAAAGAAAGAAAGAAAGAAAGAAAGAAAGAAAGAAAGAAAGAAAGAAAGAAAGAAAGAAAGAAAGAAAGAAAGAAAGAAAGA
>NC_058132.1:382666866-382742379 GCF_016433145.1 Gracilinanus agilis | reverse complement strand
AAAAAAGAAGAAAGGAAGGAAGGAAGGAAGGAAGGAAGGAAGGAAGGAAGGAAGGAAACAAGGAAGGAAGGAAGGAAGGAGGAAGGAAGGAAAAAGAAAAGAAAAAAGGCCAGCACCTCCATGATGCCCAAATTGCCTTATATGTGATTTTATTTTGTGTTTTATGGGCTATGAAATATTTGGACACTCTATCTTTTCACAGTTTGCTCTTTGCATTTACAAGTGAGCTTATAACCATGAAATATTTAACAACACAATATCTTTTAATGGACCAGCTCCCTGGTGGTTCTGCCACAGGGTGCTGCCTAATAAGGAAATTAGGATGAGAAAGGTAGAGGCAGAGGGGCGGAATCTGATATATTTTTATTTAGTAACCTTCCACAGGTCAAAGCTAAAGATAATTGCTTTGTTTTTTTATAAGGGCTTGACAGTATCCTGTGGGGGCAAAGTACTCCAAGTAAGTAGGTAAAAGAGAGAAGTGGGTGGATTTCCAAAGTTTTGCAGTTCATTGTAATATTATTAGGCTTTTTATAGTAGTGATTAATTTCAATGGATGTTTTAATGTGTTTTATGTGGAAAAGCTAAGCTTCTACAATGGATAAATAGGAAAACAGGCTATTATGGGTCGTAGTTATCATGGAATTGGCAATATGCAACAAATTCCAAACACCAATATTCTGAGAACTGAGTTCTGAGACTGATTCCTATTCGTTCATTGCTACTTTCCACTGCTTTTGAGGGAGTTCTTTTTTGTAACCAGAATCCAGAACCACGAGGGCTAGCTAATGTAGATTGACTGAGCCAGAACTATAAGCATGGATGTGTTTAGTGTCACAGACCAAGAGAATGTCCTATTCTTGCTAGATAGCTCATATTCATTTGTGTGTATGCATACTATAATTAACAAATAAACATTCCTAAATATTGATGAGTAGACAGACAGAGATAATACACCTATCCTTCAGAGTTGTTGAGAGGATCAAATGATATATAAGTATAACACTTAACACAATGACTAGCCCAGAGTGAGCATTATATAAACGTTAGCTATTAATATTTTATAAAGTTTTAGAGATGTTATGCTTTCTCTGTATTTGACTCAAGTCAGAACATCCAAGGAAAATTTTAAGTTAAACATCTTACCATTTTGGCTAGATATAGACAAACAAAAGAAGGAAAGCTTAAAGTTGGAAAGATTATTCCATACAATGACTGGTTGAAAGAATTGCATATGGGAAAGAAAATGTGGTGGTATATGAAAAGAACCTTCAAATAGTTGAAGACTTAACTTTTCTGCTTGGACACAGAAGAACTAAGAATAATGTGTAAAAACTACAGAAAGGTAAATATATATTTTGTGCAAGTAAAAATTTTCTAATAAAAGTTTTTTTTTTATAATGCAAGTGTCTATCTTGGAAGCTGAGGGCTTTTCCTACTGGTGGTACTATGAAAATTTTGATAAAAACTTGATGTGACAGAAAGCATTCTTTTAAAAATATTTATTTTAATAACAAATTTCCACATATGTTTTACAAAGTTGTATGATCCATATTGTCTCCCTCTCTTCTTCCCTCCCCACTCCCTGGAGCTGACAAACAATTCCATTTGGGTTTTACATGTATTATCACATAAAACATATTTTCATATTATTCATTTTTGTAAGCAAATAATCTTATGAAACCCAAACCCCAAAACATATACTGAATTAAATAAGTGATAAATCACATATTTTCATCTGCATTTCTACTCCAAGAGTTCTTTCTCTGAAGGTGGATAGCTTTCTTTTTAATAAATCCTCAGATTTTCCTGATTCACTATATTACTGTTAGGAGCAAAGTCTATCATATTTGATAGTTCCACAATATTGCTGTTATTGTGTACGGTGTTTTCCTGATCCTCCTTTATTTCACTCTGCATCAATTCATGTGTCTTTCAAGTTTTTTTTATCATTCCTTATAGCACAAAAGTTTTCCATCTCCATCATATACTACAGTTCGTTCAGCCATCCCCCAACTGAGGGACATCCCTTTAATTTCCAGTTCTTTGCCACCACAAAAAGAGCACCTATAAATATTTTTTGTACAAAAATGGTATTTCCAATTTGTTTTTAAATTTCTTTGGGATACAGATAGAGTAGTGGTATTACTGGATCAAAAGATATGCATTCTTTTATATCCCTTTGGCATATTTCCAAATTGCCCTCTAGAACTGCACCAGCAATGCATTAGTGTCCCAATGTCACCACATTCCCTCCAACATTACTGTCATATTGGTCAATCTGATTATGCATGAGATGGCATCTCAGAGTTGTTTTAATTTGCATTTATCTAATTAAGAGGGATTTAGAATATTTTTTCAAATGATTATATTTAGCTTTGATTTCTTCTGCCTATTCATATCCTTTGACCTTTTATCAATTGAGGAATGTCTTGGATTCTTATAGATTTGACTTAGTTCTTTATATATTTGAGAAATAACCTTTATCAGAGGAGGTTTTTAATAAATATTTTTCTCAGTTTGTTGTTTCCCTTCTAATCATGGTTATATTGGTTTTCTTTGTATAAAAATGTTTACCTTTAATATAATCAAAATTATTCATTTAATGTCTTATAATGTTCTTTATCTCTTGTTTGGTCTTCCCTTCTCCATAGATCTGACAGGTAAACTATTCTATATTACTCTAATTTACTTATAATATCACTCTTCATATTTGAATCACAAACCCATTTTGACTTTATCTTATTTTGTATCCTACAACTATGCTAAAGTTATTATTTCAACTAGTTTTTTTTTTAGTTGATTTTCTTGGATTCACTAAGTATACCATCATATCATACACAAAGAGTGATAGTTTAGTTTTCTTAATGCCTTCTTTACTTCCTTCAATTTCTTTTTCTTATCTAATTCCTGAAATTAGCAGCCCTATTACAATATTACATAATGGTGGTGATAATGGACATCTTGCTTCAATCTTGGTTTTATTGGGAAGGTTTCTAACTAATTCTAATTACAGATGATACTTGCTGATGGTTTTAAATAGATACTACTTATTACTTTAAGAAAAAGCCCCTTTATTCCTATGCTTTCCAGTGTTTTTAATACGAATTGCTGTTTTATTTTGTCAACTACTATTTTTCATTTTGTATTTCTCTTTTTATGTTTCTCTTGAATTTTATATTTGGACATCAAATTTTCAGTTTTCGTCTGGTCTTTTCTTTAGCAACTCTTGGAAATCTCCTATTTTATTAAAAGATCTTACTTTCCCCTGGAATAATAGAGTCAGTTTTGATTGGTAGGTGATTTTTGGTTATAAACTCAGTTTCCTAGCCTTCCAGAATATCATATTCCAAACCTTCCAGTTCTTCAATATGGAAGCTGCCAGATTCCGTGTAATCCTTCCTGGGTCTCCATGATATTTGAATTGGTTCTTCCTGGCTGCTTGCAGTATTTTCTATTTGGCCTGGGGACTCTTGAAAATTGGCTATAACATTCCTGGCAGTTGTCATTTGGGGATTTATTTATAGGATGTGATCTGTTGATTCTTTCCATTTCTCTTTTACCCTCTTGTTCTAGAATATTAGGACAATGTTTTTTTTTGAACATTTTTTGTAATATGATGTTTAGGCTTTTTTTTTTTTTTGGTCATGACTGTCAACTAGTTCAATAATTCTTAAAGTGTCACTTTTGGGTCTATTTTCCAGGTCAGTTGTTTTTTCAATGAGATATTTCATATCTTTCTTCTATGTTTTTCATTCTTTTGATTTTGTTTTATTGTTTCTTTATGTCATGAGAAGTTATGAGCTTTTATTTGTCCAATTCTAATTTTTAAAGACTGAATTTTTTCCATGACCTTTTGATACTCCTTTTCTGTTTGGTTCATTCTACTTTTCATGGAACTCTTTTCTTCACTGGAAGTTTTTTGTTATTTTTTTCCAGTATATCAATTCTTTTTTTAGAAATGCCTTTCTTCACTGGATTTTTGTACCTCTTTTTCCAGTTGACCGGTTTTGCTTTTTAAGGTTATTTTCTTTTTGCATTACTTTCATGTCTTTTCCTCAGTTTTCTTTGACCTGTCTTATTTTATTTTTGAATTGCTCTTTTGAATTCTTTTAGAGCTTGAGACAAATTCCATTTTTTTCAAGTTTTGCTTATAGTTGCTTGGGCCTCATCATCTCCTTATTGGTTCTTTTCTTTGCTTTTTTTCCCCATAGAAATTTTCAAGGGTTATGTGTCTTTTTTGCTATTTGCTCATTTTCCTAGCCTTTTCTCTCTCTCTCTCTCTCTCTCTCTCTCTCTCTCTCTCTCTCTCTCTCTCTCTCTTTTTGCCTGTGGACTGAGAATTCTGAAAGATGATGATTCTATCACCTCTGTTGCCTTGAAGGACTTGGCACTGTGAGCTATTTTTCCCTTGGGCTGAGTCTTCACCACAGCACAGGCTTGAAAGGGCAAGAGCTATAGACTTTCTGGCCTCACTGTTGGCTAGTGCCAGGACCTGGGACCTCAAGGGATGAATCTTTAGTGATTTGTTATTTGTGTAACCCAGATCTCAGGATCCCAAAGTTGGTCTATGCTCAGGTTCAGTACCTGGTTCAATAGGTGGGGGCAGGGAGTTCAGCTAGCATTCTTTGGTGTGCAATTTTGCTTCCATTTCCCCCTCATCCCATGAAAATAAATTCTCTTTATTTACCTTTCAAGTTGTGTTCAGTGAAAGAGCACCCTCACTCTATCTTGCTGTTACTGTCATTTCAAAGACCTTTTTAAAGATTCATTTAGAAGGATTGTCACAGTTGTTTCAGCTTTTCATTGCTACTAAGGTGCCATCTTGGCTCTGCCCCACAACAGAAGACATAATTAGGGTTATAGATAATTTTCTAATTTTCATTTCTGAATTTCTATCTCCCATCTTTGATTTCCAATATTCAAGGAGATGATACACATAAAAATAAAATATCTGTGCAAAAAATTTTAGAGGACAAATATAAGTAATAGGAATCAGGATTCCAAATAAATTGATCTGCTTCATGTTTCCCAATATTTCCCTGTCCTCTCCCTTTTTTTATTTCTATTTACAAAGACCATGTGTAAAGTATTCCTTCCTCATCCCTATTGAAATCCTTCTTTTCTTTCGGAAAATGTGTATCTGTGAATCCTACTTCAGTTTGAACCACAACTATCACCCCCTTAACTCCAATTTAATGAGCTTTTCTACATTCTGAAAATTTCATTTAGGAAAGCTATTATCTGTTGCTGAATTAAGCAGCCATTTTCCTAACTGTTTCAACATTCAACAAATCAATCAACAGATACTGAGTACCTATTAAGTGTCATCCATTTCTGCCCAGTGAACAACTATTACCTGATTTCTACTAAATAATATAAATAGTCTGATTGATTTAGTATAATAATTCTTATAGACATCACTGTTTTGTTTTTGTCTCTTAATTCGTTGAATACGTACTATTTGAGTTAGGCTTCTGATTTATCTAAATCAATTAACATGTAGTACAGATGTCTGATGAGATAACATTTGAATCTTCATTGTGTCTATATAACTTTGTCACCACCGAATTTATTTATTTTGTTCTTTATAAGACAAATTCAATAAAAATATCAGTCAACCATTTTATCCTGTCACAATAACTTACAACATATTTGCTTTTAGAAACATAGAGACACAAAGCCTCTTATTTTTCAATACAGGGACCTGAACCCAACTTTTCTCAGCTTTAAGGCCAACTATATAAAAAGTAAAATAAGAGGAAACTAGGTAGTATAGAGCACTAGGCCTGAGGTCAGTATGACTAGGGATCAAATCTTGCCTCACACACTTTTTAGCTTGCTAGATCCTGAAAAAGTCACTTAGCCATGCTTGCCTGTATCTTACTCTTCTGTCTTAGAGCTGTTACTAAAACAGAATTTAGGTTTTTTTTTTTTAAAGATTGAAAGGAGGCTTATTTTACAGATGTATTACATGGGATCTAACACTTGGAAGTAATTTTTTTCTTTTTCCTTAGTTTTATTAATGACAGAACAAATAGTCTTCAGGGCAATCTGTCTTTTATGACTATTTATGGAATGGTAGGAAAGTATGTCTTCCACAAACTTAAGACACAGAATAAATACATCTCTTCAAAGCATGTATATTACACACAAATAGAAATTACCCACACACACATACATATATACGCACCTATATCTATATATGCATACAAACATGTCTATGTTCATATACAGAGGAACATTTAAATATACACATACATGCATATTTACATATAATAAAGGTAACATAGCAAAACTGATATTTATTTCAGTGGTTCTTAAACTTTTTTGACCTACCACCCCCTTTCCAGAAAAAATATTACTTAGCCCCCTGGAAATTATTATTTTTTTTAATTTTAATAGCAATTAATAGGAAAGATAAATGCACCTGTGGCCATCACCACTGTTCTGGATTGCTGCAGCACCCACTGGGGGCAGAAGTGTCCATTTTGGGAATCACTGATTTATTTGGACGCTAAGCCAGGAAGACCTGGGTCCACACCAGCCTCTGCCTCTGCCAAATATTACCTTAGTAACCCAGGGAAAATCATCTACCTTCTTACTGTCTTACTGTCCTAATCATAATCTTTGATTATTAATTATAGAGACAAAGTCACCTGGGAATTCCTTATACCAAAGAAGTCAAAGATCTCATGAAGAAATACATACATACGTATATATACATATATGTAAAGTATATATATAGTTCTTTATAGTTCTAATGTTCTTCCATAGAAATACCCTTCCATTTTTTATCTTTCCTCAATGGTCAAATAAAAGTTGATAAAAATATGACAAACATCATATATATGTATACATATATATATACTTTTATATATAATTCTATAAAACATATCTACATATATATGATGTTTGTCATATTTTTATCAACTTTTATTTGACCATTGAGGAAAGATAAAAAAAATGGAAGGGTATTTCTATGGAAGAACATTAGAACTATAAAATTTCTTTCTTCCATACCAGTGATCTGATTAGAAAGAAGCTACACTCCTGGAAATCCTGAATTCATCACAAAATAATCTTCTTTAACAAGATTAAGAGCCTTCTCTGTAAGAGGGTTTGAGTAGTCTTTCTCTGCTTAACATTATGCCCTCAGTGCCCAAGAGGCTTAAACAAACTGAAAGGAGAGTTGCCAAACCTTTGAGTTTCAGGCTGATTTATAACTAATCATGTCTTCTACCCAGCAGGTGTTAGAAGATGAGGCTTCATTATAAGGTATGGACTGAAATGATGGAATTATGGCTTCTCATTCTTGTTAGCATTAGATGAAATGAAGCACATCCAGGCATCCTTGTCTGTTAATTAGAAACCACCCTAGGCCTATTGGCTTTCACACTCCATACAATCCATGTTTTGGAGAAATTGATTCTATGCCCCTAATTTCTTGGAGGCATGGTCCCCTAAAGCTTAACAAATCATTTGTAACAGATAGGTGGTCCTGAAATCCAGCTGTTCTTTGATTAATAAGCTAAGAAAGGGGATTTAAAAAATAAAAAGGAACAAAATAGTTGCCCATAGTCGCCCTCCCATAAAACTGCATTGTAAACCAAGCTTCTTTTTTAAGTTGACCCTGACAAAATGGTTTATTCAATAGATACTCTGATTCTCACTCAGATGTAAGAGATCTAGTTCACATGCCCTTACCTTTCTTTTCCAGGTAAGAAGAATATTCAAAAAGCAGAGTTGGTTTTCTAGGAAATGTTCATTTCCAATCTCACATTGATTGGCTCAATAACTCAGATTCTGGTTGTAGTTTAGACAACCAGCAATATACAAATAGCTTCAGAAATGCCTCATAGAAATACTTCAAAATTTTAAATATTGAATTATATGAAAACCCTAACTACTCTTGCATAGTAAAAGCTTTTACCATAACTAATGGATTAATAGCATTGAGAAAATTAATTTTCAACAGGAGTACATTTTATTATATTCATTTATCTGTGCATTCACAATAAGTGAATCACTGCTGTACAAGAGTCATAAGAAAAAATATAGATTTCACTTTCTATCTGCTAGTTTCTTAAAATAAAGTACCAGAGATATCTTGCAAATGTTATTCTAGTTGTGGAAAAAGAATATTAAAGAAAGGAAAAGAAAGAAGTTTCTATTGCATAATGCATGGAATATGTGTAGTCTCTGTGTTTACACATCCAGTTATTAAGCAGACAACAGTAGCCAACAACCTTAGCATTCAAAAATAAAACAAAACACTGTTTAGAAAAGGAAAACATTGGTTTACTGCATTAAACTCTCAGTGGGCCTTCCTTCTTATACTTGACTTTTTTTTAAACCCTTACCTTCTGTCTTGGAGCCACAGTATTGACTTTAAGGGTGGGCAATAGGGCTCAAGTGACTTGCCCAGGGTCACACAGCTGGGAAGTGTCTGAGGCCAGATTTGAACCTAGGACCTTCTGTCTCTAGGCCTGGCTCTCAATCCACTGAGCTACGCAGCTGCCCCTATACTTAACTTTTTAAAAGTGTATTTCTTTTACCGATGGTTTTTCTCAGCTTTTATCAATTGCACTACACACTTAGGAGCACAGGAAAATCAGAAGCAGATGAACATATCATGGAATTAATTATATTTGTGTGTGTGTGTGTGTGTGTGTGTGTGTGTGTGTGTCTTTGGCTTAACTTGGAATCAATGTACTTTAAAACTAATCTCCTGAGTCAGGCCTAGAGACAGGAGGTCCTAGGTTCAAACCCTGCCTCAGCCACTTCCCAGCTGTGTGACCCTGGGCAAGTCACTTGACCCCCATTGCCTACCCTTACCAATCTTCCACCTATGAGACAATACACTGAAGTACAAGGGTTTAAAAAAAAACTAATCTCCTTCAATATCTATAGTAATACAAGAAAGAAATGATTGATGTCATTCAGAATGATGACACCAATCCCAGCTCCTACAAAAAATATACAATCTTATGGATTCAATTAATGCTATCAATTGATGTAAATGAGAGTATTCTGCTAATGGTTTTTACACTAAACTAATATTTTATGTTCTGAAGTTGTACAGTATAAGAGAAAAATATTTTGGACACAAAATCATATAACTTGGGTTTGATACTTGGCAGACATTTTCTATAACTGTATAACAGTGGTTTCCCCTGACTGGCAACATAATATAGAAAAAAGAACATAGACTTAAATCAGAACTGCCTTGCTTTCTAAAATCAGATGCTTGCTGAGAACCTTTAAGAGGTTATGAGAGGTAAAGTATTACAAGTATATATTTGTTTTGTTTTGGTTCGTTTTCTTTCTTTTGTTCTTTTCTTTATTTTACCTTTCTTTTCTTATTTTTAATTTTTTATTGACCTGAAAGTATCTCTATATAAGGCAATATTGGCTGACTGGCTAGCTAAGGATTACATTCTCTCCCCTCTCTTCTCCAAGTTGTTGTCTAGTGATTTCCAAATCTTTATGATCTCGTTTAGGGTTTTCTTGGCAAAGATACTAGAAAGAATTGCCATTTCCTTCTCCAACTCATTTTACAAATGAGGAAGCAGAGGCAAACAAATTAAGTGACTTGCCCAGGTTCAAACAGCTAGCAAGCTTCTGAGGCCAGATTTGAATTCAGGAAAATCAGTTTTCCTGATTCTAGGCACTGTACCATATCATCCAGGAGCAGGAGGAGCCAAATCCTATCACAGCAGGCATTGCTGCTCTCATAGGTGGTTCTTTATCTTCTCTTTCTTACTGTGTCTTTTCCAATTTTACTTAATAAAGAGCTGAAGATCTTACCAAATGGGGCAGTTATACATATTGGTCTTTCCTTTACCTCCTACTCTCTCTATAGTTAAGACTTGGAGATTTTGTCAGGTACAATTTATTACAAGAGGCCCATTTTTCTAGATGCAAAAGTTCCAAAATCAGTTTAAAATTCTGCTCGTTAGGAGGTTTATCTAAATGTATGCATTATTAATAAAATTCATAACAGCACATCATGTCCCAGTTAGACATCCTTTAACAAGTGAACAGAGACTGGAATATTTTTTCCATATTTAATCTTGTGTAAATTTCAGCTGGCCACTGGGTCTTCCATGAACAACCTTTGCCCCTTCCACACTAATGATGTATACATTTTCACACTTAGCTTTCATAGTCAACCATTTTTTTTTAAAAAATTGGTATGAAAAATGGAATCAGTATATGAGAAAAACATGAGAGTAAGACAAAATCAGAAGAACATGCTAGGTATTTCCGATTTAAGAAAAGAGGCAGGGGAATTGGAGAAACTAATTTGGCAGTTGCCCCACACACACTTCTTGGAGAGGGAACAGTAATTCCCAGTAGCAAAAAGTCTTGAGTTTTCTTTTTCATTTTATCCTCAGCAAAGACTACTCTAACTAAGCAACCATATTCAAGTTCCTGACTTTAATTACACATGTACCATTAGACACCCCAAAAGCCTCAGTTGCTATTAGTTACATTGCATAGCACCCCAAATCTGTTGCTATTACCTCAAATTCTCTCCTCTTTTTCTGTTACTGCTCAATTCAAAACTTATGAGGCTGACACAAACCTACTTCTATTTAGTGAAAATCAAGAGAAGATTTCATTTCCTGGGCTAAAAAAAGGACTTAAAAGTTCCAGAATGCTCAAGATTGGTTTAGACTATTTCCTTCAATTATGTGGGATTCATTTAAACTTTTCAAGCCATTTATTACATTTTAGCAAAATTAAAATAAAAAATGATTTGAACTTTAAAAAGTAGTCTGCTGAAATCATGATTATATGGAAAGTTAAATTAAACACTTCACCCCCTTCCTATCTCTGGTTAGTCATATTTTGGTCTGTATTCCGATATCACCAAAGATTTCTCCTTCTAAAACATGGCAGACCTCTGCACATAGATTTCCATATTTTAATGTGTTTTTTTCTTAACACTTTCCCGTGGAATACCTATTTTCATTCAAAGTTCATTTTAAATATCATACTTGATTTGAGTTTTTTCTTGATCTCCGTAGATTCCATTGCCTTCCTTCCTGAAACATCAAATGACATTTTATTGATTGTGTATGTACATATATTTACACATTATCTCCCAGTTGAATACAGGGTTTTTTTTTAAACCCTTACCTTCTGTCTTAGAATCAGTAATATGTGTTGATTCCAAGGCAGAAGAGCAGTAAGGGCTGGGCAATGAGGGTTAAGTGACTTGCCCAGGGTCACATAGCTAAGAAGTGTCTGAGGCCAGATTTGAACCTGGGACCTCCCAGCTCTAGGCCTGGTTCTCAATCCACTGAGCCACGCAGCTGCCCCCTATAAGTTTCTTAAGGACATAAATTTTCTTTTGGGGGATTCTAATTATTCATATTAAATAATAATTATCATTTAAACTAGCAATGTGCTTTTTTTCTGTTATTCCACTCTTTCATTTATCTGTTTGCTTATATTACTCAATTTAAAAAATTTAGTTCCAAATTCATTGTACTTCAAACCCTTCCCCTACACATTGAGAAGTCAAGCAATATGATAAACATTGTACATATGAAGTCATGCAAAACATATTAAGTATATTGCAAAAAATGGTAAGAAAAATAGCATGAAAAAATATGCTTCCATCTGCCCTCAGATATCATCAGTTCTTTCAGGAGCTGAATAGAATTTTTCAATCCTAAATCCTTTTGAATTGTCTTCGATTATTTTATTTATCAGAGTAGCTCAGTCTTTCACAGTTGGTCATAATTGCAATATTGATGGTAACGTACTATTCTTGTACTACTCACTTCACTGCATCATTTTACATATCTTCCCAGGTACTTCTGAAAATATTCCCCTCATTATTTCTTATAGTACAGGAGTATTCCATTACATTCACATGCTACAATTTGTTCAGCCATTCCCCAATTGATAGGCATTCATAAGAGCAGAGACTTTTTTTATCTTTATATCCTCAGAATCAGCACAGTGTCATACAAATAGTTAATTATTTTTATTGATTTATTGAATTCTTTTCTGTATTAAAAGCCAAAATATTAACCTGATATAAATGCATTTTTTTCTCATTATAAGAATAACTGGATATGTAAGATATATGGTTTGCTATCCTATTTAGCCACACTGAGCAGCATTTATAAGTTAATTCTCCAAAGCTTCTATGGGTTATTTCCCTTCTCTGAACTGTGCTTAAATAGCAGGATTTTAGGGTAAAGAAAGGACCATAGAGATTTCTTGTCATTCTTCTCATTTTACAGACTAGAAACTGAGTTGCAGAAAGTTTAAATGCCTTGTGCAAAGCTATAGAACTATTTATTTGAAGAAATGGGTCTAGAACAAAAATCTAAGGCTTTTTTTTATATTATAATATTTTTCAACTATCAAGGTATAAAAATCAACAGTTATGTCTAGATGATGCTTCATTCCACTCTAATGAACCACCTAGTACATTTGTATATCTACATAAAGTATAATATGCATTTTTGAGATGTATAGAATGAAAAATTAAAGAATGAATACCTAAATGGATAGAAATATTCATCTTTATGCATTTCTAGGACTAACATTAAAGGAAAAGAATATATATATATATATGCAAAATATTATGTTCTTTCTCTTGGCTCAGGAACTGGAACCCTGGCTGTCTCCCATTCCTGGAATGTTTTCCTTCAGCACTCTGGCTTCCTTCACAATTCAGTAAAACCCCAACTTCTACAGGGGCTATTATTTCCTATTTTCCCCCCAGTACTGTCCCTTCCCTCTGAGATTAAGATCCATCTACTCAATTAATAGTTTTGCTGGACATAGTTATTTACATGTAATCTCTCCAATTAAAAGGTAAGCTTTTTTTAGGGCAAGAGGAGGGGTTTGGGCCATTTTTTATATCCTTGTTGCTTAGCACAGAGTCTGACATATAATAAGAGCTCAACAAATGTTTATTGACTGACCAGCAGACAATCTAATCTAACAATCTAACCTAAAGTAGTTCCTTTATCCCTTTTGAAACATCTTGATCAAAACATCCATCTTTCACTTAAATATATTATACAAAATGAATATAAAAACAAATATCTGAGAAACCAAGCACAATAGAGAAAGTTTTAAAGAAGTCTAGATGAATTTCCTTGAGAAATATAAAGCCCCCAAATAATTTTTAAAGTGAGGGATCATGGAAGACTGAATAGAGTACATAGCAGCTGAGTCAGGCCTTAAAATTAAGGCAATATTTTAATAAGTGATGATTGGATGTATCCATTTTAGATATGGAGAAAGAAAGGTCAGCATGAGCAAAAGTACAGGGACAAAGGGGCAGCTGGGTAGCTCAGTGGATTGAGAGTCAGGCCTAGAGATGGGAGGTCCTAGATTCAAATCTGGCCTCAGACACTTCCCAGCTTTGTGACCCTGGGCAAGTCACTTGACCCCCATTGCCCACCCTTACCACTCTTCCACCTAGGAGCCAATATGAAATTAAGGGTTTAAAACAAAAGTACAGGGACAAAAAGAAAAGAAGAGAAGAATGAGTCACTGGATAGTTCAATCTAGACAAATTGAGTGAAAGAAGGTTGGAAAGGTAAGCTAGAGTCAAGTCAAACAAGTATACGAAGATTTATTAAATACTTCCTATAATGCAATATGTCAGGCACTGTGTTATATTCTGGGAATTAAAAGAAAGGCAAAATAAAATACAAGCAAAACAACAAATATTTTCTATTTTTAAGTAATTTTAAAGGGAAATTAATGCCTATAATAGATACTAGTATTATCTATTGCCATTTTAATGGATAGCAACATACTCATTAATACACTCCATTAGGGAGCCAGTGAAGTGTCTGAGACAAGAAAAGATGAGACAAAAGTAATGAAGCAGGAAGATTACTTAGGTTAGAGTGAGAGATATTATGGATCTATAGAGAAATAATAGAATCAAAAACAAGAATATGGACTTATGAGAGAACATTGGAAGGGAGACTTTGTGTTGGGACAGAAGAATAACATTATTTAAAATCTGAAACTTGGTTAACTAAAAGTGATCATAAATAAAGGAAAGGATAATGTATGATGGACAATCATGAATGGCAACTATTATGAACAAGTCAAGGATCCAGGACAACTCCAAGAAACTCATGACAACAAAAGGATGTCCACTGCCATAGAAGGAACAGAGTCCAAATGCAAATTAAGATATACCATTTTTCATCTTATTTCCCTCATGAATTTTTTCTCTAGTATAAGCAATATGTTTCTTCTTTTATGACATGATGAACATGGAAATATGTATCATATATATGTGTGTAAATATATATACATGTTTGTATATATATACTATATCATATTTCCTGCCTTCTTGGGAAGTGGAGGGTGTAGGAAAGAAAGAACATGGATTGCAAAATCAAAGAAAATAAATATCAGAAATTATGTTGATATGTAATCTGGAAAAATGCAATTTTATCATAACTAAAATTATTATGAATTTTAGAAGATGATAATTCCCTTTTCTTATGTGCTGAATATGAAGTATCAATTAATTCATAGCATAAAGTTGATAAGGGAGAGAATGTAGAAAAAAGCAGAAAATGATGCCAAAGGACAGGATATCATGGAAGCATTCATACATAGTTTCTTTTATTCAGCTCTGTCTAAATTTTAATGACCCTATTTGGGGTTTTCTTGGCAAAGATACTGGAGTAGTTTGCCATTCCCTTCTCTAACTCATTTTAGATGAAGAAACTCAGGAAAACAGGGTTAAGTGACTTGCCCATGATCATGTGGCCAATGTCTGAATCAGGATTTGAACCCACATCTGACTCGACTATAGGCCCTATACTCTAAACACTATGGAACCTAATTTCTCCCAAGAGTTTTCATGTTTAAGAAATATAGCAAACTTCAAAGGAGACAGAGAAGGACCATCTCTAAGTAAGAAAGGAAAATATAATACAGTATCATGGATGGAGGAGAGAGTGACAAAGAAGCAGTGAGAAATAGAATCACATAATTCAAAAAGGTTAAAAAGAATGAGGATTTTAATTAGACCATTGAGATTACTATAAAATGATCATTGGAATTATTTGAAAAAACAGTTTTACTAAACTAGTAGGGGTAAAAGACAGAATAGATGACTAAGGTGAGCTTATATAATGAGATGCTAGAGGTAAACAAAGATAAATCATTCTTTCAGGAAGCTTATCAGTGAAAGGGAGGAGAAGCATGACATGATAGCTTGAAGGAGTAATGGGGTCAGACAAAGGTTTTTTGTTTTGTTTTGTTCTGTTCGGTATTATTTTAGGGCATAGGGGCATAAAAGAGACCTAAATACATTTATAGATTAAGAGAAAAGTGCCAAGAGACTAGAAAATACTGAAAATGCATGAAAGTCAGGGGAAATGATTAATAGAACAAGAACTTATAGGTCACAGGAAAAGACGCATGGGATCCAGGGCACAATAAAAATGGAGGGCTTAGTTTTGGAAAGGTGAAAAAAAATTAGAAGAAAAAATAAATTTTGTCTCTTTGACTTTGCTAATCCTAGCTTAGAAGGTCACATATACCATAATAAAGTAATTCATATGATATCTGTCTGCATATTTGGGCAATTATATAGATTCATTTTTTTTTCTCAGAAAACTCTCAATTTGAATAGTCTCCTATTCTGTCCTATTGGTTTTAGAAATCTTTCTAGCAAGGAGTGGTCTAGGGATTTTATTATAGAAAAAATGTTATGGCATTTTTCTTCTCTAATACATATCAAAATGATCCCTATATTCCAGTATTCAAATTCATGTAATAATGAATAAACTCAATAATCATGACAGTGAAAATATACATAAATATTTGTAGCCAAATTGCTGGGAAAGGGGATAAGATAAAATATGCTAATAATGCTGTATGCTCATGTAATTTTTGTCATTTTAATTATAGTAACATGAGCTTTTCAGGATTTATAAAGGAAGAAGAACTCAAGCAGCAAAAGTAACATATAACTCTAGGTAAGAAAGTGATCTGACCTTTAAATGATTGGATTTTGTGGCTCAAGATTGTTTTACAGAAGCATTTTAAGAAGGATGAATTGGTCTCAATTTCTCATGAATTTGGAATTAATTATTTCAATCAGAAAGATAAGTGATCTAAACAAAATAGTGGAGATACATAGGGATTTCATCAACCAATAAAGCTGAAAGGAAAAATATGTCATTTAGAAAATGAAAAGAAAAATAGATAACTAAGAATGGATACAATAGTGTAATGTGGTAGTACAATATTAATGACATGAACAATAAAACTCAGCCTAATTTAAGAGCAATTAGGGTTAGTGTTAAAAAGAATGTATAGATATTTGGAACTATAAAGAAGACCAAAATAAATGCTAATACTGTGTGAGCTAACAATATATGATGGAGATAAGGCAGAAATATTTATTCTTCAATACTCATTCCCCACTCCCATTCTTTTTCTTCTATCAACATGAATGCCATCTAGACTAAAAAACCCATATTAAATATGGTGAACAGGGGATTAAAAGAGTAACTGATAAGACTGATAGTGAGTAATATCAATGAACAGAAATAATTAAAATCAAACCAAATCCTTCCCACAGAGTTAAAATGACTCTGCAGATATGACTATTAAACTGTTATTTTTGATGAATCAAAAATCATAAGTGCAAGAGTTGTAGACCTGAAGAAAGTCAACTGTTCCTTTAATTTCAAACAGAGGAAGACTATGGGATCTTAAAACTACAGGTCAGTGAAATGGCAGAATTTTTCTAAAACTTAAAAATTGGGAACTTAATTATGAACAAAAAAAGAAAGAGGGAGAAGACTACATAAAAAATTATGACTATCTCTCTAGTTTTTTTAAAGGAACATACATTAGATTTAATATTGCTCTATAAATGAACCCTTTTTTATTATATTCCATTTTTAAAATGTTTAATTAATGCTTCTTTTCATGGATGTAATTACTCATCCTACTCACTTTTCCCAAAGGACCCCAGGTAGAAGTCCTCCCTCTTCAATAATATGCAGTCAAATAAATTAACCACTTAACAGTGTCTGAGAATCTGTATATCATTTTGTTCCTCTGGGTCATTAGATGTCTGTCAAAATGTGAGATACATATTTGAGCTTCTGCCTTTTGAATTTTTTATTGTTTCCTACTTGCTTAAATTCTATGATAATTGGAAAGTTTTGCAATTATTATTGTGGTTATTATTGTCTTGTATTATTCTCCTATTTCTGTTCATTTTATTTGATACTAGGTCATACAAATCATTCCATATTTCTCTGAGTCTGTCATATTCTTAATTTCATGTGATTCAATAAAATTTTTGATACTTCATAGTTTTGTTAATCAGTTCTTTAATTGATCGGTACCCATTTTTTAAATGTTTTCTCCATAAAAAATGATGACATTTTAAAAATATGTGGCCCTATACTTCCATTATTGACCTTTTTTGAGGAATATGACTAATATCAGAATTTCTGTGTTCAGAGATGAGTTCTAATCAAATGATTATTGACTTTTTGGTTGCATACAAAATATTTTCTAAATTTTTTAAAGCAACTCAGAACTCTAAAAATAGTGTACTAGTATGCTTTTCTTCCCATAATCCAATCAATCAGTGTATTTATAATAATTGTAGCTAACATTTATTCAGAGTTTTAGGGTTTGAAAAATACTACACAAAAAATGATCTCCAATTATTATTTAACATTTTCCTAAAAATGCCAGCTTCAACATTAAGAGAAGAAAAAGAAATTGAAGGAATAAAGTAGGCAGTGAGGAAAATAAACTATCACTCTTTGTGGATGATATGATGGTATACTTAGAGAATCCTAGAGATCAACTAAAAATCTCATTGAAATAATTAATAACTTCAGCAAAATTACAGGATACAAAAGAAACCCACATTAGTCATCAGCATTTCTATATATTTCCAACAAACCAGCAGCAAGAGTTATAAGGAGAAATTCCATTTAAAATCACTCTAATCAATACAAAATAATTGGGAATCTATTTGCAAGACAAATGCAGGAATTATATGAGCACAATTACAAAATACACAAATAAAGTTAAATCTAAAGAACTGGAAAAATATTAATTGCTTGTAAGTAGACCAAGATAATATAATAAAAATTGCCATTTTACCTAAATTAATTTACTTATTCAATGCCATACCAATCAAACTACCAAATAATTATTTTATAGTATGAGAAAAATAATAACAAAATCAATCTGGTAGAACAAAAGGTCAAGAATATCAAGGAAACTAATAAAAAAATGTAAAGGCCATTCACCTAGCAGTACCAGATCTTGAATTGTACTATAAAGTGGTAATCATCAAGATAATCTGGGACTAGATAAGAAATAGAAGAGTAGACCAATGTAATAGATTAGGGATAAGTAATCTCAGTAATCAGTGTGTGATAATCCCAAACATCCCAGATTTGGGGATAGGAACTCACTATTTGACAAAAACTGTTGGGAAAATTAGAAAACAGTATAGTAAATATTAGATTTAGATCAATCACACCCTATACCAAGATAAAGTCAAAATGGGTGTAGGATTTAAATGTAAAGAGTGATATTATCAGTAAATTAGGGGAGCATAGAATAGTTTACCTATTAGAGCTATGGAGAAGGGAATAATTTATGGCCAAACAAGTTTTTTAGAAACAAAACTAATGCAACCAAGATAAGAAGGGAATCAACAAAGTGAGGGGAGGGGGAATTTTATAATAAATTTCTCTGATAAGGACCCCATTTTTAAATACATATAGAACTAAATCAAATGAATAATAATAGAAATCTTTTGCCTATTGACAAATGGTCAAAGGATATAAATAGGTAACTTTCAGATGAAGAAATCAAAGCTATCAATATTCATCTGAAAAAAATATGTTCTAAATCACTCTTGATTATAGAAATGCAAATTAAAACAACACTGTGGTACCACTTCAGATCTATCAAATTGGCTATTATAATAGTAAAGGAAAATGACAAATATTGGAGGATATGTGGCAAAATTGGGACACCAATGCATTGTTGGTGGAGTTGTGAACTGATCTGGAGTGAACATTCTGGAGGGCAATTTGGACTTATGCCCAAAGGGCTATTAAAAAGAATACATACCCGGGCAGCTGGGTAGCTCAGTGGATTGAGAGCCAGGCCTAGAGACGGGAGGTCCTAGGTTCAAATCCGGCCTCAGACACTTCCCAGCTGTGTGACCCTGGGCAAGTCACTTGACCCCCATTGCCTACCCTTACCACTCTTCCACCTATAAGTCAATACACAGAAGTTAAGGGTTTAAAATAAAAAAAAAAAAAGAATACATACCTTTTGATCCAGTAATATCACCACTAGATCTGTATCCCAAAGAGATTTTAAAAGTGGGAAAGGACCTGTGCGCTTGTTTGTACAAAATATTTATAGTTGCTCTCTTTGTGGTGGCAAAGAATTAGAAACTAAAGGTATGTCCCTCAATTTGGGATTAACTGGATGAACTGAACAATACCACATTAACTGTGGTATATGACGGTGATGGAATACTATTGTGCTGTAAGAAATAATGAACAGGATGATTTCAGAAAGAATTGGAAAGACCTACGTGAACTGATGCAGAGTGAAATAAACAGAACCAGGAATACATTGTACACAGAAACAGCAATATGAGGAATGATGAACTGTGATAGACTTAGCTATTATGGACAATGCAGTGATCCAGAACAATCCTGAGAGATTTATTACAAAGAATACTATCCACCTCCAGAGAAATAACTGTTGGAGTAAGAATGCAAATTAAAGTACACAATATTTTGCTTGTTTATTTGGATATGTGTTTGGGTTTTTTTTTTATAGATTATTCACTTGTAAAAGTGAAAGCATGAATCCAGAAAGAAAGAAAAAAAGCTTGTTGAACTTCAAAAAAAATTATCTTATTTTTTTCTTACAACAACAATGGGAGATTTTATTATATATATTTTATACATGATAAAACAGAGGCAAATGGAGTTTATTTGTTCAGGGTCACACAGCTGGTAAATATCTGGGGTAAGAGTTGTACTTGGGTCTTCTTGACTGAAGGCTATAGATAGTAATGTACCTAGTTGCCTCTTTTGACATCTTCATCAATTTGATCAGTGATAAGATGGACAGATATTTTTATATGAATGTATGTTTTTATCATTAAAAATTTGGATTTTTTCTTATGGCTACTAACAATTTGCATTTCTTCATTTAAGAACTAATTTTGTCAGTTATTTGTACTGAGAAATCATTATTGTTATTAAATGCTGGTATTGGCTTCCCTAGAAATTTTTGTTGCTGTCATAACTGTAATTGTGGATGCGGATTTATAATTTTAAATCATTTTTTAAAATATAAAGACAATTAGTGATTCCTTTGGGCCATTATACATTCATCATACACACATAAGCTATACTCAGTGAATTTCCCCCTTATCACAAGACTCCTACATTGGTAAACTGGAAGAATAGCTTAAAAGTATTATGCCGAGTTTTTTTTAAGAAATTTGACAACATCTTACAGATAATATGAAAATGTGTGAACCAAATGTCATTATAGTCAAGTGAATTCAGAGTTGAATGGTCTGACAAAGAAAGTACTTAGCAACAGATTAATTTCAATCCACAGGCAGTTCATGCTTGAACTATTAGAACAGCTTCTTTGTTGTTCTACCTGCCACGAATCTCTCCCCACTCCAGGTCATCTCACACTCATTATTTTGAAAGCACAGTTCTAAATACCTCACTGCCTACTCAATGAATTCTAGGAGCTCCCTATCATCTAGATCAAAAATGAAAGCCTGAGTGGTGTTGAAAGCCTTTCATAACAACTCATCCCCCTCAACATATACCTTTGCAATCTTCTTACACACCATTCCCTGCCACATACTCTGTGATCTTGCTGTTCCTGGAAAAAAGACACACCATTTCTTAAATCCATTATTACTCACTGTTTACTGTGTCTAGAATGTTCCAACCCCTTATTTCTGCCTTCTAGTTTCTTTCAAATGACAATTAAAAATCCCATTTTCTATAGAAATCCTATTAATTAACATATAATGGCTTCTTATTACCCCTAAGATAAATTACAAACTATTGTTTTAGTCTTCTTACACATTATTCAACTTTAAGTACTCCATGATCCAGTCATGTTGGTCCTCACACCCATATCCTGTCCCATCTGTCTAGAATGTTCTTCTTCACACTTTTATTTCTGAGGATCCCTGGCTGCCTTCAAGATTCATTTTAAATGCCACCTTCTATAGCAGGCCTCTCCTGGCCACCTTAGTTGCTAGTGTATTACATCTTGTGAAGATGGGATTAACTCTCCCCTTGTCTACTAAGCAAATACATCCCTATTTAATCCTAATATAGGAGAAATTCACAAACTACTTCCTAAAAGGGTTTGTACCTCCAAAAGCAACTAACTGCCTCCTGGGCAGTTCTAAGCAAATTTAAAGACTATAATTGGTCCCCTAAAGTGGAGAAAGGAACAGGAAGTGACAGAAAGGAGGGTCTTCAAAAGTGGCCAAAACTTCCTGTCATGAAGTCTTCAAGTTCTTTCAAGGCTTTGGAAGCTGGTAGAGGAAATTCTTTAGCATGGACCTGGGACTCTATCATTTGGTAAGACTGCTCTTGGAACTTCCCCTTGGGACTACAATGTGGGTGAGTGAAAGACTGACTCCTTTCCTGGTTTCTGGAGAGATTAGTTTCTGGAGAAGGCCATGTGATTATTCACCATTGGGTCCTATGACTTACCATCTCTCTGGCTGAGGGTCCTCTGGTGGAGGGTTAACCAGCCCCTGTCTGAGTTGATCCAGGCACCAGAGAAACATTTAGGGTGCTTAGCTAGACTGCTTACTCTATCCTCTTTCACATTTCTCTACTTTACTCTTTTCCCTTATTTTGAAAACAAAACTGCTAAATAAAAAGTTATTTTGACTTGAGTTATAATATCGGTAACTGCATTCTCTTATACTTAGTCAAACCATTCATTTTAACCTCTACATTATATATGATTATCTTCCATCTATACTTACTTTTCCTATTATATATCTGTTTCTATACATGTTTTCTCCATTATTAGGAAGCCCTTTCATTAAGGATCTATTTTTTTAATTTTATTTCATGTATTTAATAAAGAATTTCATATCACACTTGCTTTTAAAAACACCATTAATTAATTGGTTAATAAGAGCAAAGTGTCCTGGATGAAGAAAAGTCAATCATATTATACTCTGCTTTGGTTCAGCCCTATCTGAAGTATATGTATTCAGGTCTGGATGCAACATTTTAGAAAGGATTGATGAATTTTAATTTATCTGAAGAAAGGTTAGAAAGCTGTTGAGTCTATCAACCCTTGTTATAAGATAGTAAAGTGGCTGAAGAAACAGGCAACATCTGGCCTAGTAAATAAAAGAATGAAAAGAGTTCATGGTACTTCTATAAAGGATCTTGCATCAAAGAAGGCCTAGATTAATTTTGAACTCCAATGGAAAAAACTAGACCAATGGAAGAAAATTGTAGAGAGGGAAACTTTAGTTTTCAAGTCAACAACTAATATTTATTCAGTGTCCACTGAATGAATAATTGGCAATACAAAGAAAGGCAAAAGCATTCCTTGCTCTCAAAAACTTCACAATCTAATAGAAGAATTCATAGTTTAGATTGATAATCCTGCATTTGTGGACATGGTAGAGAGAATCCCTACTTAGGTACAGGTTGGACTATACGTCCTGTCAAAACTTTTCTGACTTTAAAAGTCTGTGATTCTGGAATATATAAATATAGCTGAATTTTATGTTTCTTTTGGTTTTGTGATATTATTATTGACAAACACAATTCAACAAAAGTAAAATTGTGTTTTAATTATCATGCTTTTAAATACTTCTCATGTAAATCAATTCACAAATTATATGAAAATTCTTTAGCAGAGAGTATACCAATTTGGAGATGGTAATACTCACCATCTCTAAACACTTTTATCTAGATTAATCATTCCATTTTTCAGTTTATTATTATCCTTTCTAGTATATAAATAGAAAAGCTACATGCAAAAATACATCCTAGAAAGCAGTATGTATAGAGAGACAGAGACAGAGAGAAACAGAAAGAGACACAGAAAGAGACAGAGAGATAGACAGAGAGAGAGACTGAGAGTCAAAATCAGTGCTTGATTCCTATCTTTCAGGTAGGATATTACCTCAATGAACATGTAAGAACATTTTAAGTGTTATAAACATGATCAAGATCTGTTGAAACCTTGACTTAGATTTTTGTCTCAGCTCCTTCTATTCCATATTTGTCTCAGTCTCTGTTCCAAAAGAAACATTCTTTTTAACCTGACAACAACTGTTGATGATTTCCAAGAAAATAAGGGTAAAAATTTTAACAAAATCAAACCAAAAGAGAAAAAAAGGCTCTTGGCCTCCACTATCTGATCTGAACTATGTTATATATATTTCATTTTGTATTCTTTCTGGAAATGACCATATTGCCATTTATTCTATCTCACCATGCCTGGTCTCTGTGAATGTACTAGTCAAGGAAAGTGTTCTACACTGGCAAGATCTATGGGAAGGAGAAGGGGCTGATAACCATCATAAATCTCCCAGAAACTGAAAACAGACTCCCAAGTAAGAGCACTAGGCCATCAGACTGACATATATAAATGATGCATTTTCCACTAGAGTTTCAGCTCATCTCCATAATCCACATCACTGCTGAGAAGATAAAGTGAGGAAGGCAGTCTTTCCAATGCTTGGGCCAAAACAAAATAAGCTACAGTTAATCATTTATCGACCTCCCAAAATAATAGGCCTGGAAAGTAAATACTAGCAGTAGTCTGCGGTGATTCAGGGAATTTTGTGGGAAGTCTTGCATTTATAAGCACAACTGCGAACAACTTCTGTGTCCAAAATATACAAAAGAAATGAGTTTTGTTTGTTTGTCTTTTTTTTGCTTTTGTAGTCTAAATAATATGTTGTATTCTTGTTTTTGTTTTTTAACCCTCTATTAATGGCATCCTCAGATTTCACACAAAGCTGTCGCCTCATAAGTAAAGCCGAGTATTATAATTATATTGTTTTCTTTAGATATTTCAGTGCCTAAAATCCCTTAAATGATATCCAAGAGAACCCTACTTCTTTGCAAAATATTGTTTTATTGTGTTGTTATAACTTTTTAGGTTTTACCTTTGATATCATGAGGTTCTCAATTAATTGGGAAAGCATAATTAAGCTCAGAACTAGTCTTTAGCATGGCATCAAATGTAAAATCACACAGTGATTTGGTATGTGTCAGAGGCAGGAGGAAGGGATATTCTAATGAGACTGTTTCTTGTGCATGGAAATGGAAAATACTACTTTTTTTCCAAACTATTATCCTTTTCTTTATATTCTTTCATTCCTGTGCTGCATTCCCCAGGCATTTTATCCCTAAGGGTTCACCTTGTTTTTAGGATGTGGTCACCAATACTCCAGAAATATGTAGCCATAGGCAGCCAATCTTCCTATCTAGAGGAATAGTGTTCTTATTCTCCCTAGTCATAATGGAAAGCAATATCACTTCTACCCATCAATCTTTTAATCCCTCCCCACCCCAAACCTTGAAAAATGGAATGAATGAAAGTTTTCCATAACATTTCCAAAAAGTTGTCAAGTCTTAGCTTGGACAGTAATCAAATTATGAATTGAAGTAAAATAAGCTATTGGAAGTCATTTTAAAAGATGCATCAGACTACAAATATTTTTCATCAGCCTTCTCTCTCCATCAGAATAATTCAAGGTTTACTGAATGTCAGTCTCTGGTACATATTCAATGAGAAAAATCATACTCATTTTCTTTGGAAAAATATTCATTCCACCCTCAGAATCATTTAAAGGTGTTTGAAGGCTAATATTTCCTACAGATTGCCACCTATATGTGTACCAGGCCTGTGAACCATTTTAGGGGTTTGGAGTATAGGGTGTCTACTTATTTTATAAAGCCAAAAGAAATTAATCATTCCATTTTCACAATTCTCCTCAAATTTGATGTGTAATGTGAATTGAAACCATCCAATAAAGGACTAAAAGTGCACCTAAACTCAACCACAGAAACATAATTCATTTCTGAAATTTTGTCAGTAATTCTTATAAAACCTTCCCTGAGCATAAAGATTGAAGATGAGCTTTTCGGTATGTGAGCTATGAATGGAACACATTATAAATGAAAATTATTTGTACCACATAATATACAGTTATTTCCTATTTAACAGAGATGCTTTAATATATTTGACAGTGTTGGACTTAGGCTGAGCAAGATCTGAATTCAAATCCTGCCTCTGGCACTTACAATGTTTATATGGGAATATAAAAGGCACCCCAGAACATAGGAAAGGCTACTGGATCTGGAGTTAGATGTCCTGTCTTCAAAGGTTGCTTCTGCTATAAACAACCTTGTATGACCTTGGGCTAATCACAATCTTTCTGAACTTCATTTGAGACAAAATGACTTTCATCACCTTAACTAAGTCTAAACCCACACTTTTATTAACTCTGAGATAGCGTTTCCACTTATGTAAAAAAGAAAGAAAAAGAAAGAAAAAGAAAAAAATGGCATTAATACACTAGCTGGTTCATGAGATTATTTGAAGGGTCCAATGAGATAATAAACACCAAATTTTGCAAAATTTAAAACACTTGATAAATGTCACATGTGATTATGATGATAACTGTAATTATATAGTACCTTCATGAGACTTGGCATGGCAGATTTGATAGAGAATTTGTCTCCAAGTCAGATAAACCTGGATTAAAATCTTTTTCTCATACATACTTAATATGTAATCTTGGACAAGTCATTTGTCCCTTCTGAGCCTCGTGTAATTTGGTAAGATTAAAAGTTTTGCAATAATTTTTTGATTCATGTTGGTAGGTGGAATTTCCTTAACTGGAACATAACTGTGTGATTAATTCATTCCAGACCCACTGCGCAAAGAGTATAAACATAGTTAATATCCAATTAATATTCTCAATTTGAGAACACTTAGAAGTTTGCACCACACAGCTTATTGATTGCTTATATATTTATCTTGAAATATTCTCTAATGCAAAGGTTGTTAACATTTTGAAGGCCGTTAACCCTTTTGGAAGTCTGATGAAAATTTTAACTTCTAAAAATAGTATTTTTAAATATATAAAATATAATATATAGAATCACATTATTTTTAAAGTTTTCAATATATATATGTACAAGTGTATATATATATGTGTATATATATACACATATATATATATAAATGTTCCTAGGCCATAAGAAAAAAAACAGTCAAATATTTATCAAATAGAATTTATTCTGGAAGATATAAGGACACAGAAAAAATTAGTTACTGTCTATGTGACTCACATCTCCAAAGATGTGACTAATGAATATGCCCAAGGTTCTACACAAACACTAAGGGTAATAATGTGTATCAGATAGAGGACAGACTTTATTATATCTTACAGTACATTACAAAATAACAAAGGACTCTCAGTAGGCCATTCAAATTGATATAATTTCTCTTCTCAGGTAAATGTCAGTATACTTCCAGGACTTATAAATCCTACAGACTCAAGGGATTGTATTTCCCACAAAATAAAATTGAACTTGANCATATATATATATATATATATATATAAATGTTCCTAGGCCATAAGAAAAAAAACAGTCAAATATTTATCAAATAGAATTTATTCTGGAAGATATAAGGACACAGAAAAAATTAGTTACTGTCTATGTGACTCACATCTCCAAAGATGTGACTAATGAATATGCCCAAGGTTCTACACAAACACTAAGGGTAATAATGTGTATCAGATAGAGGACAGACTTTATTATATCTTACAGTACATTACAAAATAACAAAGGACTCTCAGTAGGCCATTCAAATTGATATAATTTCTCTTCTCAGGTAAATGTCAGTATACTTCCAGGACTTATAAATCCTACAGACTCAAGGGATTGTATTTCCCACAAAATAAAATTGAACTTGATATTTCTACAGAGATAACCACCCTCCCACCTCATGTCATTTTATGAGCTCAACTTTTACCTCAGCTAACCATAGAAATCTTATATTATGGGATTTCCATGAAGGTGAGAATTATCCCTGGTGCACCCAAAATTACCAAAAGTATCATACCCTCCTAGACACACCAGGGACCTAGATGAGGCATCCAAATTTATTGTGCAAATCTGAGAGTTCACACTATCATCCAGTAGGAAAGCAGCCATTAGATTGTGAGCTGCTTGAGGCAAAGAATGTAATTCATTTTTTGCTTAAATCCTTGATACTGAACACACTTCCTGGCACATAGCAAGTGTTTAGCAAATGTTTATTGACTGACTAACTTTAAATCCTAGAGAGGCAGCATTCTTCTCATCAATATTTCATCATCTTAATACTTCACAGAAATATCAAAAATAACAGTCTAAGTCTTTGGTTTCCCATAGTATGCCTGTTGTTGCCTGTTCTTTGGGTTTCATGGGGATGTAAACAAAATCTTCCTCTTTTAAATACACAAACACTTTTTAAGTTCTCTCCTTTTGCTTGAAAACTGGACTTCTAATCATCTTTCTCACTCTCTGCCTCTCTCTGTGTCTCTCTCTTTTTCTAATGGTTTGTCTCTGTCTATCTGTCTTTCTGTCTGTCTGTCTGTCTCTGTGTCTGTCTGTCTGTCTGTCTGTCTCTCTCTCTCTCTCTCACACACACACACACACACACACACACACACAATTGGGGCTGCCCATGACTCTCTTTTTCTCTCCCAGAAGTTCAGTTCCATATCTCTTATAATTGAGTTGCTTATAAAGAACACCCAAAGTTGGGGATGCTCAGAAATCTTCCTTCTCTCTTTCTAGATGTCTGGGATTCAAATACTCCCATTACATGGATATATGGTTCCCCTTTCCTGGGAAAACATAATTGAGAGCATGTGTAGCTTCACCCTTACCATTATAGGAATAAGTCTATTGAATGAGAATCCATAAAGTCATCTTGAGTGGAGTGAGTGAGAACACATAAATCTCCTGGGTGACTGTCTCAAAGTAGATATTATTGCTTCTTAGATGGTAGCTGTGGTGGGGAGAAAAGATAGACAGATAGATAGATAGAACATTCATTAAGCTGGTGTGATGTGCCAGACACTGTGCAAACTTCTGGATAAAAGCATGTAGAAAAATTCCTGAAATGAAAATTACTTTCTAATGGGAAAAAGTCTTGAAGAGAACTAGGAACTCAGGAATATTTGGCTGGAGATGTTAAAGAGTAATATGGAAGGGCAGCTGGGTAGCTCAGTGGATTGAGAGCCAGGCCTAGAGATGGGAGGTCCTAGGTTCAAATCCGGCCTCAAACACTTCCCAGCTGTGTGACCCTGGGCAAGTCACTTGACCCCCATTGCCCACCCTTACCACTCTTCCACCTAGGAGCCAATACCCAGAAGTTAAGAGTTTAAAAAAGTAAAATAAAAAAGGGTAATATGAAGGCCCAGAACCAACAAAGATAACTTGACATACATGGACTACTCTTGTAACATAAGAAATGATAAGCTGACCACAAAATTCTGGAAATACTTATATGAAGTGATTCAAAGTAAAGTGAGTAAAACAAAGAGAACATTGTACACTTAATTATTATCAATAAGGGAAGGATGCAGGAAAACTCCTAGAGATTCATGACAAAAAAAGAAGTCCACCACCACAGGAGGAACAGATGGAGTCCTAATGCAAAATAAAATATACCATTTTTAAAAGGAGTATACATAGACAGAGGGTGAGTTGAACAGGATGGGATAATATAAAAGATAAAATTAAGGCCTGAGAAAACTTGAAGGGGATATAAGAAAGCTGGGATATGAATACATTGTTGGCAGACTTGTGAACTGATTCAATTATTCAGGAGAGAATTTGGACCTATGCTCAAAGGGCTATAAAACAGCACATACCCTTTTATCCAGCAATATTTTTACTAAATTTGTATCACAGAAATTTAAAAAATGGTGTAGGGCCCCAGAGGTACAAAAATATTTTAAACAACTCTTTTTTAGGAGAGCAAAGATTTAGAAAGTGAAGGGATATTCATCAGTTATAGAATGGTTGAGTATATGATTTTAATGGGATTCTATTGTGCTATAAGATATGACAAGCATGAGAAGCTCAAAAAAATTGGAAAGACTTACATGAACTGATGAAGAATGAATTAAGCAGAGTCAGGAGAAGATTGTATGATGACAGGATAACTTTGCAATAAACAACTGTGAATAGCAGCTATTCTCAGCAATACAATTATCCAAAATTATCCCAAAAGACAAACAATAAAAAGTGCCATGGACTTCTACAGAAAAGAAATTTAATATGTATCCAGACCAAAGCAAATGTTTTTCATTTTCTAAATTTTTTTTCTATTTGAGTTTAATCTCAAGAAAGGATCAGTATGGAAAAATGTTTTATATGATTACATATATAAAATCTATATGAGATTGTTTACCATCCCAAAGGGAATGAGGAGTTAGGAGGGAAGAAATGAAAGAGAGAATAGAGGACTCAGTTTTCTTTGAAAAATGTTGGAAACTGTTTTTACAAGTAATTGGGAGAAAATAAAATAAAAAAATAAATCTTAAAGAGAGAAACATGCCATCCTTCATTTCCTCCATGACTTTTTCCTCTAGTGAAAGTAATATGTGTCTTCTTTCATGACATGAAATAGAAATATGTATTATATGATTTTACATATATGTATATGTATACAATCTGTATTATATTATTTGTTTTCTTGGGGGTTGCAGTGAGAGGGGGAGAAAAAGAGAACATGGATTTCAAAATATTAGAAAACAAATATTGAAAAATTGTATTGGCATAATCTAGGGAAAATTTTTTATTATATAATTTTTTTTAAATCTGACATATTAAAGTTTGATGCACGCCAGGGGCTGTCTAACTTTACAATTGGGAAAGAGTGGAGAAGATGCTCAGGACATGTTCCTTTATCTGTTCTCTGAAAAGGGGAGAAAATGGCCCAACTTTATGATTATCTTTTGTGGTACCAGTAGGAAATAATAACTCTTCCCTACAATAGGCCTAACTAATCAATTTATCCCTCATCAGACACTCATCCAAATGGGGTCACTAGGGAAATATCCATTCCATATACTCTATATGATGCAATAATGATAATGATGATGGTGATGCTTACCTTGCTCTATAGGAAGATGAATTGTTCAAAGAACCCTCTTCCTCAACCTTCTGGATATTTAAAACTTATAATAAGGGAGGGACAACCTTATTCTATCATCTTCTAAACTCTTGCAACTTCTGAATTCCTTACTTTTATAATAAATTGCATGAATTTGTTTTTCCCTTAAAGTTGACATTTGCAAAAAATACACATACACGAGCATATATACAATTACCTATATATTTATTTATAAATATGTACATACATATACACACATGTATGTACAAAACACACAGTTGTCCCTCCATGATTATTTTAAAAGCAACCATTCATTTTCTGACTATCTTTAGACTTTTTTAAAAACACAAAGCCTAATTAAACATAGCCAGTTATTGATGTATAGTAGTTTACCAGCAGCTTCCCAAGCGATCTGTTACCAATAGTGCTGCAGGAGAAGTGGGATAAGTCAAGGTTCAGAGGTTTAATTTAACATTGCTTCCCAGTTCATTTTCCCAATACCCTCAGGATCTTTTGCAGTTGTCCAATACAGCATTACTGGTGGACAAATATTCAATAAAGCAGGCTCACAATTCTTCAAAACACAAGAGAATTTAATAAACCATAGGACTAGCATTCACAAAGACCTGTGAAGAAATTATGACCTCAAATATGTAATTTGATTGAAAATTATTCCTACATAATGGAAATGTATTTTAACAATAACCATCAAATAACATATATATGTATATGTAGAGATAGATAGATAGATAGATCACCTGGATAAAGGGCTGATAAAGCAGACTAAGAAGGACTGAACAGAAGGAGAACTAAGAAATATTATGGATAAAAAGGGGGTACACTAAAGTTTGGGGGGATGCTCTCCTTCGGTGGGGTAAAACGTGATCTAGGTAATAGGAGAGGAATGAAAGGGATGGTGAGTTTAGGGAGGAATGGACAAGGCGGGATTAGGATGGTAAGGGTACAGGGTGAGGTATTCAGGAAAGGCAGCTAACACAGACTAGACACCCAAGCTAGAGACAGAGGATACTGAGTAATAAGTTGAATCCTTCCAGGCAGGAAAGGTACTTTTACAGACACAAGGAATAGGGTCAGTCAGAAATGATTGAAATCTGACTTGAGGGCTTTCTTGTCAGTTTCTCAAGTCCTCAAAGTAGGAGTCTCAAGACTCCTCCGGGTCAGTGAAACTGAAAGGATTCAGGAGAAAGCGTTGGGCAACTACTTCCTCCCAAGATGGATGCCTCCAGTTTCCCTTAGGAAATAAAAGAGAATAATTTCTTCCCCTTCAACCCTTTGCCTAATTCTTCCACACAATGATTTGATTAGATAACAAAGGGTTTGATTAGATAACAAAGGGATTTATTAATGTTCAGAGTTGGTCAGGAAAGAGAGAGGGGTTTGGGGTTTCTGACAGCCCCTAGGGAGAAACTCAAGATGGGGGAGGGTCACAGGAGTGGGTTAGACTGCGAGAGGACCTGCTTCTCTCAGTCAGGGAAGATTTGGCTGCTGTAAAGTAGAAGGTATACTAAAGGGATAGTTTGAATTCAAGGATATCCTACTTGCCTATTGGGGAAACTAAATCCACAGAGTCTATTCACTAAAAAACCCAAAAGCCACCCTGCCTCCCAGAGCCCCAGGAAAGCAGGAAAGGAAAACCAGGAAATAATAAGGAGAAGGTCAGGGAGAGGTCCAGAGAAATTAGCTAGGTTCAAATTGTCCAGAGACAAAATACAGGCCCAAAAGCAAAGTCAAAAGCCAAAGGAGAGCTCTAGTTGGCCCTTCTGCTCTGATCAAGCCTCAGGGACCAACTGACCTCTTCTCAGAATTCTAAGGCTTTTAACTGCCAGAAGTTTCAACTAGCTCCCTACAAGAGCAAAAAACAAAACAAAAAAACAAAAACAAAAACAAAAAAAAAACCTCTCTTGCATCTTTTGCATTACAGAAAGTGAAGAGTAATGAAAATGTAGGGTAAAGAAAATATCAAAGAGAATAAGCTGACCAATAGTATTAAAGTCTCTGAAAAGTTAACAAGAATGACAACTGAGAAAAGGCCATTAGATGTATCAATTAAAATATTATTTTATTTTTGGAGAGAGGAATTTCAGTTGACTGATGAAACCAGAAGCCAAAATGCAAAGAATTAATAAAGGGACAGAAAAGGAAGTGACAATAATGACTCTAGATATCCTTTTCACAGAGTTTATTCAGAACACAAAATCTAGTGAGTATGGGAAATAAATGAGGTTTTTTGATAATTGAGGAGAAATGGGCATATGAAATGGGTAGTATGGAAGCAGCTAATAGACAATAAGAGACTGAAAATTAGTGAGAAAGTAGGTATGGTTTAGAGAAGAATCTGATGAAGAAGACAGGATGGAATGGAATCATATGTGAATACAGAGATTTGTCTTGCCAAAGAAAAGGGCCATTTCTTCATGTGAGACAGTTGCAGGAGGAGATAGTAATAGAAGTTGAGTGTTGTGAAATAAGGAATATGGGATAAAAGAGAACTCTCAGTAAACATTCTCAGTTTTTTTTATTATTATTATTCAGCAAAATATGATATAAAGTCATCTGCTTAGGTAAGTTCTCTGAAAGAGGTAGAATTATTTTCTTCTCTTATAGCTTATTTAATGGGAAGTTTTTTTTCTGGTTTGGTTGTTTGTCTTTAATATATAGTATACTTTCAATCAATCAGGAGTTGTTCCATTATCCCAAAGTTATCCTTAATCATTCAGCAAACAAAAACATCTCCCAAGAAGAAGCCAGAGTAAATGTTTATCTCCACATAAAATATTCAACTCTAGCAAATCAGGGAATCTCTCCCAATGACACATGAATAACATTTTTAAATGATTATTTTTATTATTATTACATTGAAACCCAGTCAGGAAGGGAAGAAGGCAGATTTGTTCAATGGATTGGGGCAAAACCAAAGAATAATATAATCAATTTATAACCACCAAACTTTTAGACCAAAGATTCTTAACATGAGACATTGCCAAGATATCTTAATAAATTTCAAAAAAATTCTGAAAATAGAGAGGGGAAATCTTTCTTCAGCAGCAATTGGGTTCTTTTTGGGGCAGCTTGGTGGCATATAAAGTATTGTGTCTGGAATCAGAATAACTCATCTACCTGAGTTCAAATCTAGCCTGGGGCTATATTATATATCTATAAGAGCTCTCAACAAACCATGAACACTGGCATAAGAGACTTTGATCAACTGTGAATTAGAACAAAATAAAAGATTGCTACAAAATAATCAGAGTAAAATACTGGGAGCAAATATCACTACAGATAAGGGGGGAAATCATTTAATTGGTAGAAATAAATAACCATGAATTTTATTCCAAAAAGAACTCATTAGTTAAGCTTCCAATGTTATAAAGGAAAATCATGTTATTAAGCAATAAGTTACAGCTAGGCTTTCTTAAACCATTAATTTTACTTTTTATAATCAACACTAATGGAAGGACTAACATTTTAACTCATCATTCACAAATACACATGCACACAAATACTATGTATAACATTATGGTGCTGTTATAGTGGATGTGAATAACACTTATAAGATTACCATGTTATATCAGATTTTTATTGTAGTCATTGCACTGATAAAGAACTAGCAATATTCTAAAAGTCCATTTTACAGAACATTTTTATTAGGTATAATGTAAAGAATTTTATAGCTTATAACAAAAGGGCATGGCTATGTTACAAAGCTATTTTATTAGCTAAAATCATAATTCAGACAGATTTTCTGCAAAGAGAAAGGGGTTAAAGTTGAGTACAAAAGGGAAGATTTAAATTATGCTTAGGCAGGGAAGGGTGGAGAATGACTCTGCAATTAAAATAATAGAGAATTATTATGTAGTCACCAGAAAATGCAAGGGAGGGAGATAACTCAGGAGTATGTACTCCAAGTTTGAACTAAGCACTAAGAAAAAAGTAAATTTTTTTTAAAAAGTAACATTTAACACATTATCTCCCCTCGAATAAAAAAGTGATCAGATTATTCAATTTACAAATGTCTTAAACAATAGAATCATAAGAAATGTGAATAAGAGCAATTATGAAGAAAAGAATTGACTAATTAAATACATGTTTGTTTACCGGGTATTTTTGCTTTCAAAAAGAGAATGAAGAAGAATAAAGAAAAGATTGAAGAGGAAGTATCAAGGGATAGAAAGAACCTAAATAAATGAATATTTAAGGATAGCTTAGAAATTAGGGCAAGCAAAGATGAAAGGTTTGTCAATACTCTGAACTAAATCTCCAGGACAATTCTCTGTCATAAGTGATTCAAAATCCTTTGTGGGAGAGATTAAAAGATTGGAAAGTATGAATAAAGATTGCAAAAGCATAATGATACTTTAGATTATAATGTTCAATAAATAGCAAATCAATATTTAGTGACTAACATTTCTTAGCATACTTTTCTAAAACTCTTTGGTTAATATATTATTTTCGTTTAAGCATTTATAGATTGTTGTATAGCTGTAACAGTCCTATTTTTGTAGACTAACATATTCTCTATCTTATGACAATAATTATGTGTTAAGTTCATAAAGCTGGAATTAGATCCAATCTGAGAAATATAGTAATTTTTTTCTAGAAATTCATGAAATAACGTGAAGCATTTGGAAAAAAATATGAACTTTTTCTGACTTGTATAAGTTGAGGTTTTACAGGGAAGCTAGGATATTACTTACCTCTCTTTAAATAACTGTTCTGTTATTCATTACACTATGAAGCTATTTATTTCCTGACTGAACTTATATTTATATCTATAGTAAATTCTCACATTTATAGCATATTTTTCCCTTTTTCCCATAACAGGTTTAAGTGAGATAAGTAGTGAGAGTATTGTTATGCCTATTTTATTAGCATAGACATTGAGTCTTAGCTATTGTTAAAACTGAAACTTTGACATATTTTTAGTTCAAAATTTAATGTTCTTTTCATGAAACAATGCTTCTTTTCTGAATGTTCATAGATATATGTATATATATATATATATATATATATTATCTACTCATACTCAATTCATAATGTCACCAATCTCCACACCATTTCCCACCCTTGAGTTTTGAAAATCACTCTGATTTGGTGACATTTCAGAAAATTTACTTGGGATTTGGAATTTCACAAATATTGATTAGGATTTAGCTTATTTCTTTTTTCTCCCCCAAAAAGCAATATCTTGATTTGTAAAGCCTGTTTTACTTTTGAATATGAAATCTTCCTCATTACCCTTTAGAATTTCATAGTACATGTAATGGATTATTTAGGAAGTCTCTTTGATTTAGAATTAACCCTAGTCTCTAGTCCCTGCTCATTTACTTCAAAGAACTAGGATGAAGGAACTATCAAAATGACCTCAAAATCATTGGAAATACCACTTATATCTGAAATTATTTATAAATGTTATCATCTTTCACTATGTGATTTTTAAAGATTTCAATCCATCTAATATATAATGTTTATCATTTTTAAAGAAAATGTGTCTAAAACACATATAAAAGAGTCAAAAATAAGATCTCCTTTGAGATGCATCTTTACCAAATATCTAACCTTATTTAGTTTTGTGAAGTTATTCTTTGCTGTTGCCCAAAGTTTAAGATTTCATTAGTGCCTGCAATTAGAGCACTTGTTATTGCTTAATGTAATTTTACAAGCTATCACCAAAAGGTTCTTTCAGGGTAATATCTTTTATATGTTTTGATGCAAACCTGCAGTAGGATTTATGATAAGTGATATTACTTTGCCATTTTGATGAGATTTTTTTTAACTTTAAAGCATTATATGCTAAGTGTTGTTACCATTACTGATTTCACAACTTTCAAAGGTATATTGAATTTATTCATGCCTTATTAAATTATAGATGAAGATACAAAATCTAGTTTTAACTTGTATATTCCAACAAATAAACATATATAATTATGCATATGCTTGCATCTATTATTCGGTGATTTCATTGTGCATCAGGTATACTCTTTTAAGGTAGAATAGAAATTATTCTGCAAACTAAACTTAAAAAGTTGTAGTTTTATATTTATATATATGTGCCATTTATACAATAATAAGTAATATAACATATAAAATAGTTATAAATGCCTCAGTACTGGGTGATAAGATGACTTGCCAGAATGTGTTAAAAGCAGGATTTGCACCCAAATCATCCTTGTTATATTTAAAGGAGGTCACTAGTATCTATTTGAGGTAGTAGAAATGATGTACAGAGAGGATAAGATGGTACTTCTCCTTTATAACAGTTGCCCAGGCAGGATCCTTCAGGTCAAAGTGGTTTATCCCTTCAGGACCCACCTGCGGTTAATTGATATATTAATTTGGGCTCTTCAGCCCACGTTATCACATTGATATTCTGACTGTGTTGGCTCTCTTCCCAAAACAAGCTTTGAAACTGATTTAGGAAGGTACTTTATATATATATATATATATATATATTTGATAAGAAAGATAAGGGTAAAGGATTGAGGTATTAGGAGACCCTACTTAAATTGTTACTAATGAAACTCTAACTGCAGGCAATGATGAATCAAATGTTAGCTTCCCTCTGGTTCAGCCTGGCCAGGGCTAACCAGAGTAGGTAAACTGCTGGGAAATCTTTAGCTTCTTCTTTTGTAGATCTTAAGCCTTAACAGTTGAGATATATCCACCCTTTTCACCCTCTTCTTCTCCTGCCCACTTCCCCTCCCTGGCCCTGGGAAGCCTAGATAGCTAGATGATGAAACTCCTAATGTCTAGGGGCAGTAGACACTGAGGTGGTGGTCAAGTACAGGTTGATAACGGTAGGACAGGAAGAGCTTGCAGAGTGGTGTTTGCACTCTCTCACTCCAAGACCAGGATCCACACAGATCTCTAGCCTCAGGACAGGTAAAAGACCCCAGAATCTCTCTCAGGGTTCTCAACTGCCCCCTCCTGTCTCTCGCATGCCTCTCTGGGAACATTCTATCCAACTGACTTATCTATCAATCATTGAATGAACTTCAGGCTCCCAGAGATTCAATATAACATCCTCAATCTGAGATCAGGTCTTTATCCACATGCTTCGAAGTCTCTCTAAAGTAATACATGAACAAATTTTAGAATTGGGTTCTACTTTTTAATATTTTCCAAGCATCATGTTGGGTCTCAATGGCACATAGGGAGATAATGGTAAAAGTTGCAATGTGTTCAATTCCCGAATCGTTGATATTCTTCCCAACTTTCTAAATTAGATGCACCAAACTTGAATTTACTTCCCTTTGTTCATGGCCCATCTCCCCAGTATAAAGTAAGATTTTTAAAAAGCAAACATTGTTTGATGTTTTGTTTTTGTCATTGTATTCCAATGCCCAGTACATTACTAGATTGATTAAGTCAATATGCATTGAATAAAGGGTGGTTTAGCTGAATTGAGGAGAATTTAACAAGTTTAGGCCAAGATAAAGAAGCTTTGAGTGAAGGGAGGATTGTTTCAGGATGTGACCTGACAGTCATTTTAGGACAGGGATAACATTAAGCCCAAAGAATTGAAAAAGTCCAGTGGGCTGGACAAAGAGGAATGAAAGAGTCTTGAAGAAAAGGCTCAGAGCAGGAAAAGTGGTCTGACAGATGGTGAGATCAACAAAGAGCCATGGGGAGGCACAAGGTGTCAGCTAATCACAGTTTGCCCTTACAAAAAGTTCTTGCTCCAAGCAAGCTATTTGTTTTCCAGTTACATACTATATATCACACATTTGTGTTCATTCCGCTGCGGGTTTTCATTTCCATCCCACTAGAATACATCAAACCAAGGCCAGAACTAGAGGAGAATCCTATGTAGACTCTCCTTGATGACTTGGGTGCTTCTTTGTTGCCAGCATCTGCCTTTAGTGGAAAGTCCTTGGCTGAGCTATTAGTTCTTCAATCAATGGGTCCAGTCATCTTTTTTCTAGCTTAGAATCCAGAGACTTAATTCTTTGTTATACATTTGTGGACAGCAAAAAGCTTTATTAGTGAAGACAATTAATTTTAATGCTGTAGTATTTGATTTTTAGTATTAATCTGTAACATTCCCTTTGCTGTTTAAATCTTCCCCACTCCCCAGCTAAACTCAGAAGAGGTTTCTCTGACAATCCCAGAATTGTCTGTGCCTTCCCGCATTAAGAGATTTTCTAAATTAGGATGGGCCTCACTCTAGTGGGAATTTAAGTTCCGTTCCCTTGTAAACAAAATCTAACCTAAACTAGATGCTCCCTGGCGGCAATGAGCTTCTGCCTTTAGTCCCCCTTACAGAGGTATGAGATGATGGCTCATCAAAGTGAAACCTGACCAGAACAAAATTGATTTTTTCTTGCCTAGATTGCCAAAGACTACTAGAAACTCTTAATCAGGCCACTTTCTCTGCCATCCCCCAATAATGCAATTATCCAAAAAAAGCTGAGCTATTTTAGCCTTCCTCCTCATTAAGTACCCACCAAGGAGAGTTGTCTTTTGCTATTTAAGGAAATGAGTTGTCATAGGGACAGCAGGTGCACTGTGACCCAAGACTTTGCATGTGATTGTTTACCAAGAGAATTACTGACCATTTATTTATTGATTATTCTTAACTTTATCAATACATTGATTTTTTCATACACATAACCCCTTCTTTTGGTATTTTCTTCATCACATAAACTTGGAGCCACTTTACATATGGTAATAGAGGGAGCTGTTAATTAGGAAAGCTCTGTTTTGGAGAATTGCTTGTCAAAGAAAAAGCTTGGGGCAACTAGGAAACAATATATGACTCAGAAGATATTGTTTTGCATGCATATAACAAAAAGAAAACTACTGAATTTTATGTAATCCACTCCGTGGTTGAAACCTAGATAAGAATGGTAGTTTTGAAAGAAAAATATGGAATTCATTATATACTTTAAAAATAGCTAATAGTATCAAATGGAGATTCACAGATTTATTTTTTGCGTTCTGTTTTACATATATCTATAGATATATAGATATATGTGGAAATGGTCTATTTTGTGTGTAAGTTCAAAATTAAAAAAATAAAGTTAGGTTTTATAAAAGAAAAAATATTGGTGGAATCTATATGGAATTTTGACTTGCATTGGCAAAGTCAAAGCTCAATGATCATGCTACTAATCCATGAGGAATGTCAAGAAGAAAGAAATAATAGAGAGAAAGAAACACAATCCAATATTCTGTCTACCCCATTCTAATTCAAAGGTTGCAATCTATGAATAACAAGCCAAGAAAAGAATTTCACCAGAAAATTCCTTATAAACTGATAGATTTTGATAGAGAGCCATTGATAGATAAGAATGAAAATATAAAAATAATAGCAGCTAACATTTATATAGTGCTTACTACAGATCAGGCACTAGTGCTAAATACTTTTAAATTATTATCTCATTTGATCTCCACAACAACTTTGGGAGAAAGGTGCTATGGTTATTCCCATTTTTATGTATGGGAAGCTATATAAAAGTGAATTTTCCAGGATTGCAAATAAGTTTGGAAGTCCAGATTTAATCTCAAGTCTTCCTGATTATAGACCTGGAACCCAAACCACTGTGTCATCTAGCTAGGAATAATGATGCGAATATCTTTAAGAATATATAATATTTTGGTATAATAATCTTGAAGTTCATGTGATTTGCCTCTAAGAACATATATTATTGTTCAAATATGTCCAACTCCATGATTCTGTATGTTCTTTTATTTTTTCTTTTGGCAAAGATTCTGAAATTGTTTGCCATTTCCTTCTTCAGTGGATTAGAAAAATAGAGGTTAAGTGACTTCTCCAGGATCACATAGCTAAATGTGGCTAAAGTCAAATTTGAACTTAGGTTTTCTTGAGTTCTGATCTAGTGCTTATTCATCCATCAAGCCCTCGAGCCTGTGTTTATGAGTGTATATTTATATATAATTAATTCTATGATTTCTATTCTATCTCCTTTCAGCAAATCTTTCTTGTAATTTGAATTTAAATAGATAGCTAGGGATGGGGTATGGGGTTCAGTTCTACAAGGTAGCAAATTCTGTCCATATGAGTGCTTTTCTTTGATCAGTCAATAACTATACTAGAGAGATGAATAACAATTAAGCCACAAATCTTATTTTTCTGAAGCCAAATCTTTGGGGATTCAATCAGTTTGTCCTCAATCCCAAACATAGAAGAGAATAACATGTGAAGGTCTACAAAGTGCATCACATTTGGGGGATGTTCTTTAGGTGCATAGAAAATTCTAGCTTCACAATTGCTACTGATCTTGAGTAGCATAAAAGCTATCTGGGATCCTTATAGATAGACTGACTTCTAAGGTGGGGTTTGACTCTTCCCTTAGAATGCTATACGGAGGATTATGAAGTTCCAAAAAGTCTTCCCCACATCCAAGATTTATAACAAATGAGAGGTAAAAAAGCTAAGCTCAAATTTTAACTTTATAAATCAATTCTTGAACCTGCCTCTGGGAAAATATATTATTAAATATATCAGAAAAAAAGGCAGAAACATTTTAGACAGGCACTTAATCTCCAGTGAGCTGATAGTATTTGGCTAATATGTGAGTCAGGATGAACAAAAAACCATCAAACCATTTTAAACAAACAAAAATAGACTATAAAATTAATATATCGGGGCAGCTGGGTAGCTCAGTGGAGTGAGAGTCAGGCCTAGAGACAGGAGGTCCTAGGTTCAAACCCGGCCTCAGCCACTTCCCAGCTGTGTGACCCTGGGCAAGTCACTTGACCCCCATTGCCCACCCTTACCAATCTTCCACCTATGAGACAATACACCGAAGTACAAGGGTTTAAAAAAAATTAAAAAAAATTAATATATCTCTAAGCACTGTAGTCCAAGTCTTAGTGAACCACCCTAAGACTCTTGGACTACTCTATGTGTATGTATGTATCTGTTTCCATATTCTGATATTTTTTCTGACTAAACACATTAATCATAAAAATTAATGCATACACAGGAGTCACAAGAGAAATTCAGTAGCACAGTTTACCAAAGGATCAACTTTTATGGCTAGTAAATGACTATTAAAACACTTCTCTCAGCCAGAAGTATCATCAGTTTTACTTTACTCCAGGTTTGGGTATGAACTAATTTAGTACAAAGCAAAAGAAAAAATCATCAAATAAACAAAATAAACAATAAGTTTATTGGTTTTTAGCTATTTTTTAAGGTTTATAGCTGAGAGGATGAAAGAGAAGGAAGAATCATTGCTGAATCATTGTTTAGCAAACATGAAATGGTACTATTCAAATTAAAATTATAGATACAAATATAGATAGAAAAAAGATAGTAGAGATAACATCATTCTTCATTCATAAAAGTTAACATACTTCAAGCATACATTTCAAAAAGTGTTCCTGTTTTGCCTTTTAGTAAGAGAAAGTAACCTCAGATTGTCAAGTAAAAATGGTCACTCTTTTAATTGTTATTTTGGGGGAAGACAATGGACAATCACTTTCTCAGCAAAAAGGCTATTGTCAATCTCTCCCCCAGGTGATTATTTTAAGCAAATTTAAATAAAATCCGGAAAATAAAAGAAAGCTACATTTTTCCCCATTACTAATTTTAAACAAAGAGCAGGTGGGTGTAGAATATGAGGAATGAAGACTAGTTTGATAGAATGTGAAATAATATTCTACTAAAAGCAGAATTACAGTAAAGCTTTCCTTTACTCCTTACAATAGGGTCTCTCAATTTACTTTGAATGGATGAAGGTAGCAATTTTTTTCCAGGGTTCAGAATTTACAGTAATATATGCCAAATTATATGTCTTATTCTAATTTTTCACATGTGGAGGCATCTTGAACTTATGAGATGGACATGAAGACAAGTTAAAAATTCAAACAAAAGTTTTACTAGTACAATAATATTATAAGTTATGTTACTATACATGGAAGTTAATCTTAATAACATGCATATATTTCCAGGAGGGAAACATATAAAGATAATTGAGAAAATTCTCTAAAGAATACCAGGCTCCTTTTTATGATTAAAGAAAAATCTCATGTAAGGGCTGTATTTTAAAAGCTTGCCTATAGTCCCTTATTGGGGCAATCTTCTGCATTTGCAGTACTTTTATTATCTCTTTTGCTAATATACTCAAGAATTAGTAATTGGATAGGATAAATCTTCATTAATTACATCATCAAATCTTACAGGTTAACCTCTAGGAAGTGATGAAGATGTTAAGTGTGTTCTTATCATTTTTGGCTACAAAATAATGAATGAATAAAAAATTAAGCACTCATTTTGTGTAAAGGTCTGTGCTAAGTATTGAGATACAAACAGAAAAGTCAGAGTCCTTGAGTACAAGTTTACATACTAATAATTATATACTTTATGATGGCACATATAATAGTTAAACATTAAATGTTAATTAATTAAAAATAAAAGTTAAAGTTAAATTAATTAATTAAAAGTTAAAAATTAAAAGACCTTTAAGCCTCTGGGAATGAAAATCACACTGGGCAAACTTTGGGAGTAAGGACAATGCAAATTCTGTCCTCTGCCTGTGTAGTCTTTCTGAGTCAGTAAAGCCTTCCAAATTTCATAAGTTCTAGAGCTAGAATCAAAGATACAGACCTGGAAGGCAAGTGAAAAATCTTTACATGGGATGAAAATAAGACCCCTCTTGTATACTCAATATATGTCTTCTTTCACAACATAACAGAGAACTACATATTGCTTACTAGCACATGTATGACCCATAGCATTCATATTGCCTGACATCTCAGGGAGTGAGGAAAGGCAGGAATATGGAGAGAGTATGAGTCAAAAAATGTCATAAAATGATTATTTAAAATTGTGTCTACAGGTAATTGGAGAAAATATAATCATGATATAAAAAAGAAAATGAGACAGAGAGATTGTGTAACTTACTTAAGATAACACAAATATCAAATGGCAGAACCAGATTCAAACTCAGATGCTACGATTCCAAGTTTAGAATTCTTTCCAGTCTCACACTTCCTTCCTAGAAGGATAGCCAGTAAAATTTATAAAACCCCATAACACTGATGCTGAGTGACTGCAGAGACTAACCTCCTTCCTGAGCCAGAAATAAAAAAAACAATTATTACTAGTGGCAGGCATATTAGAATGAAAGTATGTCCTTCCAGCTAAAAACATGGCCATGTCACAAGAAGAAAAAAAATATCACTGGTCAAATACTGAAAGAGATAATAAAACTGCATCCCTAGTCAATTCCATATAAGCACTTATAGTTTTTCTCAGATGGTGCTATTCTCCAAGGAGAAGAGAAATGTAAACTCTGGCATAAACTACCAAGATTGTATAAGAGTTTCTAGTATTAAATGAAGAAAAAAATGCCTTCTAGGAAGCTTCAGATGTATATCAGATATGTTAAAAGGGGAAAGCCCATTGGTTCTAGTTTCTAAGTGTTTGAGTGCTCTTAAACTTCAATTACAAGATATAAGGAATAAGGAGAAACTTGATGACAGTTTACTAGGTATGACACAAAAGAAGGAGGAAAAAGTTTCAAGCTATGCTGAGAAGTTCAAAAAGCATCATAAAGAAAATGATGAAGGTTCAGGATTTATAAAGGTCACAGATAGTTTTAGGTTATCTAATATGATTAGAAGAACTTCAGATAATGAAGTGATTGGTAGTGTGGCATCTAGAGGTATCTGAAAAGCAAGACAGTCTAACAACTGTTTACAATTTATAGATAATAAAGAAGAAAGATAATCTTTTATAGCAGGAGGTCTTAACTCAAGAACCCTCATCAGTGAGGTTGATAACTCAGTGGACCTTGAAAAAGGAATCCTTACCCTTTTTCTTGTCATTTTCTTTCTTCAAATTCCTTTTACGTTCCCTTATGGAATATGTTGATGATTAGTCACATGCAAAGATTAAACTTTAATTAAAATAATATTCATCAGAATAATATTCTTACTAGGTCTTTCTTACTTGTTTTTCTTTGTTGCTAGAAAGGACCTAATTAACTTGAGAAATTTAACAGAAGTTGATCTTTTATTCAGGTATTTATATTTATATTGAGACAGAATAGGCATGCACATAAAAACCATTTTGAAAAGACTAAGGTCATTTCCTAGACCTAAGTACACAATGACTTACTCATTGAAGATGAATGATTGAATGCCAATAATTGCTGATGATTTGAATAATGTTACCTTTCATGGTTAAGAAGAGAACCTCTCTGCTAGACTTATAAGAGGAAATCCATCTACTTATCTCTAGAACTCTTTATCATCTCTGATAATCTGATATGGACACTTTAGTTGATAAGGAAATAAGGGGACACTGGATTTGTCTTTTAGCTCATGCTTCCAGCTCTGGCTCCAGGAGCATGGAGTTTATTATATATATTTCAAGACTCATTTCACACAAAAGAACCCCCCAGAAACTTTGCAGATGCTCAGAAGTTACAAATTATGTCATATCAAAACACAAAAATTCTCATTGGCTTCAGAACAGACCAAGGCCAAGGCTGAATTTTGACTGGGTTCTCATCAGAAAGCCAAGTTGGAGAGTATTTTTCTCAGGATTGAATTGCTAAGGTTTTGGCCTTGGCTGTAGCTGCATTTCTGTCGAAAGGGGAACAGTGTTAACCCTTTAAATTCAGGTTTGCTAGGAACTTAAAGCTTTTCAATAAGGCCACAATACTTTTCAACGAGAAATCACAAGGATCACAAAAGGGGTCAAAAGAGGAGTCTCGGATTGTTATATATTCTCTTATTGGCTTCCCACACACTTGTGTTCTCTGTTCAGAGAGATTTAGAAAGAACTGAACCCAGATAAGATATTGGTGTCAAGAACTATACATCAGCATAGGTCCATCTCTCCTTTACCTCCAGACACTTCAGTTATACAGAAATAGTGATAGAATCTCTTGGCAAAAGAATCCAGGACATTGGTGGAGACAAAAAAGTACCAGTACCTCAATTCCATAAACCCCAAGTGCCAGGAACATTCTGTGGAACTTCAGTGACTCGGGGAGGAAGTTGAACAAACTGACATAAAGAATGATAACTTTCTCCTAAAGGAAAGACATTTGTTAACCTAATGTCTCCCACTGAGTAGTGAAGAATGTAGTACATGCTGTGACAGTGATTGGGTAGCTGAAGAACTGTAGGGAACTAAAGAAACATCATTCCTTTGGGATATTTCAAAGATATAATGTAAGGAAGGGTGTAGAAGAGATGACATTCATCAGGGAGGAGCAGAAAGTGGGGTCAGGTTTAATAAGTGCCAGGAAGAAATATGTTGGTGGTAATAGAAGAAATTAAGAACTCTGTGTCAGTATATGAACTATCTTTATATGTATGGGGCACATTTTCTCCATGTGTTTTTACCCTCCTCAAATGTGCCTGGCCACATGTGTTCCACATGAGTTTATATCTCATATAATTATTTTATGCATGTATGTTACTAATGAAGATATATGTATTTTGCAAGAGACTGAGCTCCATATTTATGGGAACCCCATAACCTTGATTTATGTTGCTAATTTTCCTTCAAATGGTATTTACTTTAATTAAACATATCCAATTACTGACTTGTATTGTGGTGGCCTATCATTTTGTTATTGTTGTTTTCCCAGAAAATATCATACCTATGAGTGCCTAGAACACAGATTAGCCTTGTAGGGTCTTATCATTGAGCCATAAGCCCACTCATGCTCACACTGAAGGAATATGTCTTTTCCAGAAAATGTGATTATCAGAGTCACTTTCCAGATTATTTGTCTCATCATCTTTGAACAAGCTATTGACAAAATCAAAGTATTTTCTAAATTCATGGGTCAAATAGAAACATCACAAATTTCCCCAGGGAATCTCTCTCTTCTCTTTGAAGGTGAGATATATTCAGAAAGAACTGTAAAGACCTATGTGAATTGATGCAGAGTGAAATAAGATGAACCAGGAGAACCTTATACACAATAATTTAAATATTGTGAAACAATCAAATGTGATAGACTTTGCTACTGATAGCAATACAATGTTGTGAGGAGGATTACTTGGTTATTATTTAGGAGACATAACAGGAAGGGCTTGAGAATTCCAAATGGAATGGGGAAGCAGGAAGTGTGGCTCTCTGTGAGACGGACTCCATGGTGGTTGGGACAAGTTGTAACTGACCCTGGGAGCCCTCAGAGGAAGTGGAGTTTGTACCTTGATTCCTTGGGATCCTGAAGGAACACTGACATCTACTTGTGGGAGATTTTGGTAGAGACTATTAATCCCAACCTGAGTTGCAGGTTAACTTGGGCTGGGTTAGCTCCCAGAATCTACCCACCTGGAAGAGTACAGCTAGTGGTCGTGGAGGAGTTAAAATATCGCTGGAGTGTGTCAGGACTCTGCTGTGAGGCTTCCCACTTCAGCCCTGCTATTCTCTGGGCCCTGTCTTGCTTAGGTCTCAGTTCAATGTAGATAAGTCCCTCCCCTGACCCTGTGGTTTGCCCATAGTTTGGAAGTGTAGAAACCCCTATTCCCATCCTTTACCATAGTTCCCTTAATTAAATTTGTTATAAACTCTTATCATTTGCTTGCTAGTTTCCACAGGCCCCTTTTCTAGATGGTACAGGGTGACAATTAGGCATAACTGTCACTTTTGTTAACAGACATTTTCCTTAGCAATAAAACCTAGTCTCCCTAACTTGTTAAGTCCCTATCTTTTGTCATTCCTGTCTTCTACACACCCTTCTGGACCTACATTTAATATTTAAATGGTTTTCCCCATAAGAACAATGACCCAGGACAATTCTGGGACACTTAAGAAAAAAATGCTATCCGCCTCCAGAGAAAGAACATTTGGAATACGAATTCAGATGAAAACATATAATTTTTGCTTATTTATTTGGGTTTATGTTTGGGGGTTCGGGCTTTATAAGATTATTCACTTAATGTTTTGTATGATAATACATGTTTAACTCAGATTAAGTTTCTTCCCAGCTCTAGAAGGGGGCAAGGAAGAAGAAAGAGAGACAATATGGATTGTTTAACTTTGGAAAACATATGTGGAAAATTGTAATTAAAATGTTTAAATTTTAAAAATAATATAAAAAATAAAAAATGAAGGTGATATATACATACAGAATAATGAGGGGGAAAGCCACACAATCTTAACAATATTTTGTTTAGTAAAGTTGCAGAAAATTCAGCCTCAGTCTAAATCATTAAGCAGGCATCTCATATCTGTAAAAGTCGACTCATCAAATGAAAGGCAATGCAATTCCTACATGCTTTATCTTCATATAAATAGGCTGAAGTTGTCTCTGGCAATGAAAGCAGAGCTGAATCAATGGGACACAGATTTAAGACTCCTCTTGAAAAGTATTTTAGTAGAAGGTTGCAAACTAACTGTCCACTAAGGTTAAGCTTTGACATGTAAGCTTATCAAATCTCATGAAATAATTGCTATTTGCCTTTTAACTTAGTTCTTTATTATGAGTTTGAATTACCTATTATTCCAACCTCTGACAGAAACTGGAAATTCAATTACAGGTAAGAATAATGATATAAATTTTATGCAGTACACACTCTAATAAGCCAAAGAATTCAAGTAAATATTGAGAATAATCAAAGCAGTGAGTCAGTTAGGGAGCTACTACAATAAAAGGCAACTTACAGAACACCAGTGTTATATCTAAGCTAGCATTGCAAATAAGCATCCTCTCAAATGATTTCTGAGGTAAATAAAGCCCTATTTGCTACCCAGATTAGAAAATATTGCAGGTACCTGGCAAGGCTTAGGTAAATTATAACCCAGGAAAAGTTTGTCTTCAACATTCTTCCAGATGACTTGCCCATCATCACTCAAGTTTAGAATCCTTTCTCAAACTCTCTTAAGCATTTAGTCACTTGTTTTTCCCAAGGAACCACATGACAGTATTCAGCTAAGTCAGATACAATACAAAAACCTTCATTCTTCTCTACCTTGCTCATTCCTTCAAAGACTATGCACAGATCTTGCCACTCTTAGAACTGGGATTCTGAAACTTTCTTGTGTTATGGACACTTTTCACATTTTGGTGAAATCAAGATATTCCTTAGAATAATAATTTATAATGTATGGCATAAAATACAAGACTACAAAAGCAAAGAATTACATGTAAAGATAATTGTCAATATATGTATTTTTTTAGTTCAAGGAAACCAAGCTAATAACTGGAATTCCAGAGTTTGCTTATGACTATAATAACAGATAAGGAAGGGATAATCATATTACTCCCCAAAAGGAATCTCAACTAATGTTTAGCTAGTTAATCTCTTGTCCAGCTATGGTACTACCCCTTTAAAAAAGTACAGTATTACACATATCTTATACTCTAGTGAATAAGAATAAAGACTAGACCCATTATTTCATTAATATAGGTAACCCATAGTGAAGAAACTCAGTACACCAATGTAGTTTGGCACCTTCTCTGCCATTTATAATTTTGAAAACAAGAATATTGCAAAGCTTTATCACATTCCTCAGGGTTATACAGTCAACATGCATCAGAGAGAGGACTGAAATCTAGGTCTTAGCTCCAAGACCAGTTTTCTCACCACTGTTCAATGAAATTACAAAATCAATGTATTATGCCCTACTGCACTTAAAATACCATGAACATTTATTAATTTAAGTAAACTTCCTATCCCATTCCTCTCCACCATGCCTTGCCCAACAATCCACTATGGTGCTGCTCTGCCCTCCCCAAATGAGGTCAGTCAATTATATAGCACAAAGCATATCTTCCACAGTGTTTGTTTCCCTCCACCCCCCCCCCATGCTATCAGAACTTCTTCAAGGATGTCACTATTTTTTGTTCCCACTCCCATGTGGTATCATTTCCCTGTGATGATGTAGAACCCAGACATCAGATGAGGATTCTCTTTGAGGGGACAATGATGATGTCCCAGCCATAGGAGATGAGGCCATAGCTTCCATGATTTGGGGATGATCATAGCCCAAGAGTAATTAGACTTCTTGGGAGAAGGTAAGGAGGCACAGAGGTGTGTCCTTGCACTGATCCAGGTAAGGGGGCTACTGTTCCAGTCCCAGGAGAAGTTGTGACCCATGAAAGTTAGCATGGTGCTGCTGTGTTTGAGGGAGATGGTGTTGGGGATGGCTCTCCACAAAGGCCAACCTTCTCTCTTCCTGGGCTGGATATGTCTAGAATTGGAGGAGTCTTTGCCAGGATAGGAGGCTGTCTGGATCCTTTCCTGTTGTAACATTTCTCATGCTGTGTAATCTGGCCCTGAGGTCTTGATGATAATGGAGGAAACTTCACAATAAAAAAAGGAACTTTAGTTCTAAAGATTCCTGATGTCACAGAAAAGACATAATATTTTGACACCACACTATGTGGATTCCTTCCTAATATGATTGCGTTAAACTGGCTTAAAGAAAACTGAAAATGAAAATGATAGAGTAGCATCAGGGTGAACGGAATGTAAGAGCAACTATATTATTTTTTGTCTTTTTAATTGAAACACCTAGGACAGTGGCTGGCACATCACTGATTCTTCAGAAATCCTTACTGACCAATTATGTCCCAGCCACTAGGAGGTAAAACAGATACTGCATTCATATTTAAGCACAATTCATCAAAGTAGAATGGAGAGCCTACTATGTATAGAGTACCATGCTAGACATTAAGCAAAATATGTTCATATGTGATGCTAGGATTGGCAAGTAATTGTGGTTGAGTCAAGGATCACATAAGATCTCATGATTTATGATACCTATATATATGAGCTGATATTTCTTAAAGCCAAAAAGAAAAAATCAGAAGTTGTGATCATTGCTTTAGAAAAAGCAAAGATAAAACTTCAAAATATTAAAAAAGAACAACAGGAAAATGACATTAGTTCTAAAAGTATTGTGGTTAATGAAAAAAATCATTATTAATTGCATATGTGCCAAAAAGCAGAACATCTATATTCATAAAAGCTAATTGAATTTTAAGAAAGACAGATGGTAACACAATAAATATAGAATTGTTTAGTGCTTGTTCTTTCATATTAGGATAAAGTAAAGAAAGATTAATAAAAAATAAAATATAGAACTAAATAGAATATTAGAAATTTAGGTATGAAAAACGTGTGACCTCTTTCTCAATGGAAAAAGAAAGCAATATATATTTCTTATTCATGGTATCTTTAATGCACACAAACACATACACATATATCATATGTGCATGTATGCTGACAGAAGATTCTAAATAATATAAAAAGTAAGGGATGTAAAATGTAACTTACAAATACTATAAATTGGTTATTAATATAAATAATACAAACAAAACATCTTAACTTTATAGAATGAATAACGGCATCCTCAATAATAAATGGGTTAAAGAGCAAATTATACAAACAACTATATTGATGAATTAACATCTTTTAAAATTTGGGGGAATATAGCTAAATTCATCTGCAGAAGGAATTTTTGTCTGAAATATACATAAATAAATTATGAAAGTGTTAGTGAAGTGATTAACCATTTAATAAACTACAGTACACATTGAAATCTGGCTAATCTACAATTTGAAAAGTGGAACTCAGATCATGCAAGCTCAAGGACTTAACTGTTGCTTGTGTCTTCACTTAATACTTAGATCCCATTGGCTTTCCAAGAGATAAAAAAAAAATGTGTATCATCCCTCCTACCTGTCTTTAAAAAGATAAAGAAGTATAAGTGGACAATGCTGTGTATATTATCAGAAAGGATAGAAATGTTAGTTGGGTTTGCTAAATCATTACCATAACCTGACTTACTTGTTACAGGAGACATCACTCATTAGAAGTGGAGTGGAACATAATCAGAAATGTATATTTTATAAAAGTAGGAGATTTCAGTACCATGTAAAATTGGGAAGAGGAAGTCAGCTAAATTATGCCTAAAGTTCTTTCTAGCTCTAAACCCCACAATTTAATGGGAAAAAATCATGTTTTTTTTGTTTTTGCTGAAATTGAAAGAATTCCTTTCATTCACATGAAAGAAAGGGTTGCAAAATATGCAGTTTTAAGATGGCAAATTACAAAGTTAGATATGACAGATGAAAACTCTGACATCTTACTATGCTACAATGTGAAGAGTAGGATTCAGAACTCAGGGATTGACTGCTGCTGATGCCCTCATTCAGTGCTACTTGAAAATTTTTACTTGGAGCTTCATTTGGGAGACTGCTAAGCTATGTTAGAGGATATATTCTTTCAGGTATAATTGTAATGCAGTCTCAGTAAATGAGTAGGTAGGCTGATGAAGCTGAAAGTTAGGAATTAAAAGAACCTTTAGCCCCTAGAACACAATAATAAAATCAGATTCCTGTTGAAGGCATCTTGCTTAAAATGCTCAATCATATTCACCCTCCTCCCAAGGTGCACTTTCATGCATGATTAAGTGAATGCTTTTTAATGAGGAAGAAACACAAACAAATCAAGCCAGTCCCTGCTGCCAAGGAGTTCACAGTCTAGTGATGGACACAGATGCTTATGATATAAGGTACTATGTGATGAATGTCCTAAGAATAATGAAGAAAAAATACAGTAGGGGAAGTGAAGGAGGAATAAGAGGTGATATTCAAGTTGTGCTTGATGGATTTGACAAGAGACAGGGCTTAATTTTGGCAAAGATCATAGAAAGTACAAAAGCAGAAGAGATTAAACTATGTATGTATATAAGGCTACAAGGGGTCTGGAACCCTTAAATGATGTACAGAGGTATTCCTGGATAAATAGTTTTGATAAAAATCATAGAGTATCAGAATTGATACGAAGTATTGGTTGCAAAGCAGAATAGCACTAAGGATTACACCACTGTAATGAAGCCCAAGGTCATGCAACTAAGAAGAGTTCTAGATTAAATTTGAATAAAGGACCTCTTATCTCCAGATCTAACTCTCTATCCACTTAGTTACCTAACTGCCCCAAACACAGAGTATTTTACTTTTTTTAAACATTTATTAATATTTATTTTTTAGAAAAGTTAACATGGTTACATAATTCATGCTCTTACTTTCCCCTTCACCCCCCAAGCTCCAACCCCCCCCCCCCCATGGCTGATGCGCATTACCACTGGTTTTATCATGTGTCATTGATCAAGACCTATTTCTAAATTGTTGTTAGTTGCATTGATGTGGTAGTTTCGAGTCTACATCCCCAATCATGTCCGCCTCAACCCATGTGTTCAAGCAGCTGCTTTTCTTCTGTTTCCACTCCTGCAGTTCTTCCTCTGAATGTGGATAGCATTCTTTACCATAAGTCCCTCAGAATTGTCCTGGATCATTGCATTGCTGCTAGTACAGAAGTTCATTACATTCTATTTTATCACAGTGTATTGGTCTCACAGAGTATTTTAAATGTCAAACTGAATAGTTTGGTCTTTGTCCTATAGAAAGTGAAAAAGAAAACATATAAAAAGTTTGGGAAGAGAAAGGATTTGATAAGTTGTCTCTAAAGAAAATTATTCAACTATATAGGAAAGATGAGGGTATTTTGGAAGCCTAAAGTGCCAAGTACAATTGGAAAGTTGTTCCTTTAGTCCTAATGTGAAGGAATGCATTGCTACAGCATTGGAAAGAGTTGGAGAATGAGAACTACCCTGCAAATATAGAATTGATTGGATTTGACAACTGATTGGATGGTATATATGAAAGAGAGTAAGCATCAAAGATGACCTTGAAATTAAGTAAATTGATGGATGACACTTGAAATGGGTAGGGAAGTCAAGAATAGAAATTGTTTACAGAAAAGTCACATTCAGTTTTGAATGCTGAATATGAGATGTTCATGAGACATTTGGGTAGATCTTAAAAAGCTGGAGTAAGGTTAAGACTTGGAAGGCTAATGTCATCAGATTTCCATTACGGTTAAGAGAGAAAAGAGAGAACAGAAAGCTAAGGGTAGAGGATTGGTAAACAGGAATATTTAAAGGCCAAAAGTTGTCTTTTCAACCATTTATTAGGCATTTGCAATGTAGTAGGTACTGTCTTGGACACTAGCAATACAAAGGAAAAAAACAGAAACCATGTCTGTATTCAAGGAGATTAGTTATACTTCAATGATTAAAATTAAATATTATTGTGTCTGGTTAGGGTCATGCAATGAAGACCAGGAAAATTGAAGAAAGAAGACATTATCAGATTTGGTGATTTGGTGGGTCATGGGTTTGGGAAATTGTTTCAAAGTTTTAGTGAGTGGCTAGTGAGGACATTGAGAAAGTTGCCTTAATGGAAATACACCAAGAGAGATATGTGTATGGTTTTATGCTTATTTGGGGGGGGAGGTGATTTGGAAATTAGCATGAAATAATTTTGTAGTTAAAAAGGCAGAAGTCAAAGAAAAGATGGAACAATTAATGAATACAGCAGATTATTCAGTGTGGCACCATTAGCATCTATACTGTTATATATAGAATTCAGAGGAAGGCAGTTTCTTGCAACATCTCTCACCAGTCTAGATAGACTAGCATTCTTTACAGTAGAATTGGAGTCTTGGGTGAGGAGAATAATAGTCATTCCTAGAAATATCTCTGCTCTATAATCAATAACAGACAAGACAAAGGAGTCACTGTGATTGTCCTTATAATACTTTTTTAAAAAATGGTTTTAGAGGTCCAAACTAGTGGATGGAAACATATGGAAACATCACAAGGATAGAGATATCAAATTGATTTAAGGAAGAACTTTGTAGAATTCAAAACTATATCACAATTTATCAGGCTGTAGCAAGTGGAAATCATTTTCTAATTATTAGAATTTTTCAAGCCCAAATCAGATGTCTACCTTCAGGAATTACATTGAGAATATGTATCACTGAAACAATGAGTGGAATAGGTGATACTGATATTCCTTTTGTAAATTAGTTCTTTTAGAAATAAATAGTGATCAATGCCCAGCTCAATTTTGCAAACTCATGTAATTTCTGACAGCAAATCGTTTTCTACTCTTTGTATATAGAGTGAGTGGATATGGAAGGAATTAGAGTCATTTCAATTCAACAAGTATTTATTGAGTACCTACTGTTTGCAAGGTCTCTGGAGTTTCAAAGAAAAACTAAATTGCCTCATGCCTTCAAAGAGTTTATATCTATTTGGAGGAACAACATTTGCACAGGAAAATATAAACAAAATACAGACAAAGTAATATTTGGCAGAGGGAAGGAAGGCACCAGTAACTAGAAATATTAGGGCAGACTTTTTGTATGGTGTGGCACTTGAGCTGAGTCTAGAAGAAAAGTAACAGATTTTTTGAGACAGAGGTGAGGAGAGAGTTTATCTCAAGCATGAATAGCTAATGCACAAAGATTGAAGAGAAACTATCATTTATTGGAAAATATGAGTAGACCAGTTAGTATGGAATGTAGGATGGATAAAGGAGAACAGAATAAAATAAGAATAGAAATATTGGCTGGAGTCGATTTGTCATACTTTAAATGAGAAAGAGAGGCATTCATAGTATAACCCAGATACAGAAAGGAGTCTTCAAACTTCTTGAAAAGTTCAGTGATATGTTCATAATTGTACTTTAGGAAAAACAACTTTGTTAGCTCTGATGGAGGATGAAGAAGAAAGGGACTAAAGATGGAAAGACCAAATACGAATTTATTAAAATGGCACAGGTGGGATTAAGACCATTTAAATAAGGGAAAGTTTTACATGAGAGTGAAGAGAAGAGAAAAGAAGGAAGAAAACATGTATTTAGAGTCTAAAATATGTCTCCAAATCCTTCTAAGCCCTTTACAAATTTGTTAATTTATCCTCACAACATTTGAGATAAGAATTCTTATCCTCATTTCACAGTTGAGGAAATTTAAGCAGACGGGTCAAGTGACTTCCTCAGAATACCCAAGTGACCTAGTATTGAAATATGTAGCTACCTAAGGTTTGAGTTCAAATTTGAACTCTGATCTTCCTTACTCCAGGCCTATTATACTATTATACTACTTAACTGTTTCTTCATGATATTGTAGAAGCAGAACTGTAAAGACTCATCAATGTTTGGATGTAGGAAGTGATAGAGAGAGAAGAGTAGGGGATTATGCTGAGGCTCTTAAAATGATAGGACAGACCTAATCTCTCCTATAATGTTTTCCAATTTTCCCAGTAGTTGTTGTTGTGGGTTCTTGTCCCAAAAGCTGGGATCTTCCGGTTTATCGTACACTGTTTCGCTGATGTCATTTACAACAAGTTTATTCCATTGATCCTCCCTTCTGTCTTTTTGCCAGTACCATATTGTTTTGATGACCACTGCTTTATAGTACAGTTTAAGATCTGGTACTACTAACCCCCCCCCACCTCCTTCACAGTTTTTTTCATTATTTCTGTTAATATTCTTGATCTTTTGTTCTTCCAAATGAACTTCATTATAATTTTTTCTAATTCAATAAAAAAGTTTTTTTGTACTTTGATAGGTATAGCACTAAATAGGTAAATTAATTTGGGGTAGGTCATTTTTATTATGTTAGCTCATCCTACCCATGAGCAATAAATGTTTTTTTCCAATTTTTAGATCTAGTTTTAATTATATGGGAAGTATTTTACAGTTGTGTTCATATAATTCCTGTGTTTGTCTTTGAAAGTAAAGTCCTAAATATTTTATATTGTCTAGGGTGATTTTAAATTGAATTTCTCTTTCTAACTCTTGCTGCTGAGTTGTGTTGGAAATACATATAAATGCTGATGAATTATGTGGGCTTATATTGCATCCCGCAACTTCGCTAAAGTTGTTGATTATTTCTACTAGCTTTTTAATGGATTCTCCAGGATTCTTTAAGTAGACCATTGTATCATCTGCAAAGAGCAAGAGTTTAGTCTCTTCATTGGCCACTTTAATCCCTTCAATTACTTTTTCTTTTCTAATTGCTACTGCTAGTGTTTCTAGTAAGATGTTAAATAATAGAGGTGATAATAGGCATCCTTGCTTTACACATGATCTTATTGGAAAGGCTTCTAACTTTTCCCCATTGCAGATGATACTTGCAGTATGGGAGAGATTAGGTCTAGATCAACATCTCAAACCCTACACCAAGATAAATTCAGAATGGGTGAATGACTTGAATATAAAGAAGGAAACTATAAGAAAATTAGGTGACCCTAGAATAGTATACCTGTCAGATCTATGGGAAAGGAAAGAATTTAAAACCAAGCAAGAAATAGAAAATATTACAAAATATAAAATGAATAATTTTGATTACATTAAATTAAAAATGTTTTGTACAAAGAAAACCAACTCAACCAAAATTAGAAAGAAAGCAACAAATTGGGGGAAAATCTTTATAACAAAAACCTCTGACAATGGTCTAATTTCCCCAGTTTATAAGGAACTAAATCAATTATACAAAAAAATCAAGCCATTCCCCAAATAATAAATGGGAAAGGGACATGAATAGGCAATTTTCTGAGAAAGAAATCAAAACTACCAATAAGCACATGAAAAAAGGGTTCTAAAGCCCTTATAATTAGAGAAATTCAAATCAAAACAACTCTGAGGTACTACCTCATACCTAGCATATTGCCTAATATGACAGCAAAGGAGAGTAATAAATTTTGTAGAGGATGTGGCAAAATTGGGATGGGAATGCATTGCTGAGGGAGTTGTGAATTGATCCAACTCTTCTGGAAGTCAATTTGGAATTATGCATAAAGGGCTTTAAATGACTGCCTGTCCTTTAATCCAGTGACACCACTATTGGATTTGTACTTCAAAGAGATAAAAAGAAAAAAGACTTGTACAAAAATATTTATAGCCATGCTGTTTTTGGTGTCAAAAAACTGGAAAATGAGGGGGTGTCTATCAATTAGAGAATAGCTGAACAAACTGTGATATCTGATGGTGATGGAATATTATTGTGCTGAAAGGAATAATGAACTGGAGGAATTCCATGTGAACTGGAATGACCTCCAGGAATTGATGCAGAGTGAAAGGAGCAGAACCAGGAGAACATTGTACATAGTGTTGTGAGGAAGATTAGATTAGTTAGTGATTAAGAATTAAGGTGTATCTAGCAGGAAGGAGCTGGAGCTGGGAATTCCAAGATGGAATGAAGGAGCAGGAAGAAGTGACTTGTGCTCTGAGAGGGACTCCATTAGGGGTTAGCACAAACTGTGGTTAGCCCTGGGAGAACTCAGAGTAAAAGGATACCCTGTATCTTGATTTTCCCTGTGATCCTGTGTTGGTGGTGGCATCTAGCAAAGAGGTCAAGATCTTCAGTGCTGTACCAAGGGAAGAGGAGAAGTTTGAGGTCTGATGGACAGCATCTCAAGCAAACCCTTCCTACTTGGTACCTGAGACCACCTTGGCTCTTGGCATCCAGAGATCATCGGTGGATTGCAGCGAGAACCCCTAAGCCACATCAGCCCTTAACTGTGCTGCTCAGGTCTGGCAGGACCAGGTCTGAGGCAGTCACCCAGAGACTCCATTACAACTCCTTGGGCCCTGTCTGTTTAGGTCACTAAGTTAGTGTAGAAATAAGTCCTCCCCTTTCCCTGTGGGTTTTGTCATTAGGTTTTTTTTTAAACCCTTACCTTCCATCTTGGAGTCAATACTATGTATTGGCTCCAAAGCAGAAGAGTTGTAAGGGCTAGGCAATGGGGGTCAAGTGACTTGCCCAGAGTCACACAACTGAGAAGTGTCTGAGGCCAGATATGAACCCAGGACCTCCCATCTCTAGGCCTGGCTCTCAATCCACTGAGCTACCCAGCTGCTCCCTTGTCATTAGGTTTTAAGGTTTTAGAGTAGACATCCCTATCCCACCTTTTAGTTGTTCATAATTAAAACCAGTTATAACCTGTTACTTTGCCTGTTGGATTCAAAGCCTCTGCCCCAGGTTGACAGTTGATCAACTGTCCCTTTGTCAGTTAGGAGCAGCTTGGCTGTTCTGGTCTCCATGTCTAGGTCTAGTCTCTCATAAACCCCAGTGTGTATACCCACAAATCACTTAGTTTTATTATAATATCCCTGGTGTCTCCATTACCTTTACTTATCATTTTCTACAATAGAGACTGATACACTGTGGCACAATTGAATGTAGTGGACTTCTCTACTAGTAGCAATGCAATAATGATCCAGCACAATTCTGAGGCACTAATGAGAAAAAACATTATCCACATTAAGAGAAAGAACTGTGGGAGCAGAAACACAGAAGAAAAACATTTGCTTGACCACATGGTTCAATGGGGATATGATTGGGGATCTTGATTCTAAATGATCGCTCTATTACAAATATTAATAATATGGAAATAGTTCTTGATCAATGATAAATATAAAACCCAGTTGAATTGTTCATTGACTACGGGAGTGGGGAGGAAGGAGAGGAGGGAAAGAATATGAATCATATAATCATGGGAAAATATTCAAAATTAATTCAATAAATAAACATATTTTTTTTAAAAACTATAGGATGGGAAGGGTGGCGGAGGCCTTAATAGAAATACAGAAGTTTGGAGAACGAGTTGTTTTAGGGAAGAAGATATTGGCTATGTTGATTTGGATTTGCTGATGGTCCATGCCCTTGAAGATATCCAGATCTTCCTTGATCTGGTATACTATCTCTTAAACATCAGTTTTTGAGATATTTTTGGTTGATGTTTACTAACAATATCTTGCCATATGTCTCTGAATACTTATGAAGATCCTGGGGAATCTGATTTCTGATATTACCAAAAAAATGCCACCATACCTCTGGCTGTTGTAATAACAGCTAGCATTTATACAATATCCCATACAGTTATCGACTCAATTGAGCTTCAAAATCTACCCTCTAAAATAAGTGTTAATATCATTCCTATTTTGCCAATGTGAAAAGGCAGTTAAGAAGTTAAATAACTCGCCTGGGATTGCATAGCTAGTAAATGATTGATGAAGGATATAAACTCAGATTTTCCTGACTCCAGCCAGGTCCAACAGTATACCTACCTGCTATACTACCAAGCTATGTCAATACTGTTTGAAGCTTATTAGCCTCTGTGTGTGTGTGTGTGTGTGTGTGTGTGTGTGTGTGTGTGTGTGTGTATGTATGCAGTGACACTTTTGGCAACCTGAAAAACTGGCATAATCTCTACTCAGAATAATGCTATTGTATCCAGTCACAATGGGAAGGAATGTTAATTTTCAGCTAGAGGTTATTGAAAATAAAGGTATCATTTTTTCCCTTTCAAGTTCCTGGCTCCTTTTGAAAGCTATCTATGGACAGCAAGTATCCATGGACGCTAGGTCAAAAAAAGTTGTTCTCTAAAGACGGTATGGATACTTTCTTATCCATAACATCCATAAGGGATTTGTAGCCCTGAACTTGTCTCAACATCAATTTATTGTCTCCTTTATCCCCAAGTTCTTTTCTAGAATCATTCTTAGAAGTATTGGTCCCTGGAGTGATCACATCATTGCTGTTGTCATAGTAGATGATAAATTATGTCAGCCTCATCACTCCTGTGGTTATATTCTAATCAGATGGGTATTCCATTAGAACAACCACATCTTATTTGAAAGCTTCTATTTTGGCAAGTAACCAAAATGAAGCAGATAATGTTTATGCAAGAAAGAGTGAAACATTAGTGAACAAGCACCATACCTCACTTGTTCCAGGAATACTATTGTCATCCAAAAGGACAGTCCATCTATTAATGCAGATTACAATCTTCTTAGGATATACTTTCATGAGTTGCTTTTAGGTAACCAATGATCTTTATAACCTGGTGCCCAAGAGTCTGCTGGTGATGCTCTTTGCAGACCTACAATAAAATCTACACTAATGGCTAAATCTAACAGCAGACTGCTGATTAGCAAGGTCTTCCTGAGAGGAGGGGATCTCACATATAGTCTAATGGAAATGTTCTTCAAAGCTGATCACAGGAGTCTTGAAATACAGCTAAATAATCCAAAGTCAGGAGAGAGGGAAGGGATTATCTCTGTGTCTACCACAAAGCCAAAACCCACTTCTCAACTTACTCCTTCACTGGGATGTTTTATTGCAGGCACTACTTAATCCAAAATCCAAGGAAACAGCTTCAGAGATTATCTGTGTCTCATCAACTTCCACCATTAGACTTCAGACTTCAGCTCTTAAGGGCCAGGTCAAAACTGTCACTGACTCTCCTCTCAACATTCTGGAATCTCCTTGCCAATCAGTCTTGCTAAACTAAAATCCTATATTTCTACAATACTCAGTCATCCAATTCCACAATCAATCTGAAAGTTGTTCAAATTTTGTAGTATCTGCTGAGGCTTATGCCCTACTCTCATAATCTTTGATGATCCAGGGTCACCTCTATGCCATGATGAGGCATCAGAGAGTAGAATCTTTGTACTATTGACAGAAACTGTTAAAGAGTTTGAGTGGACTAATCAGAAATAGCTAGCAAGCTAACTAGATAGAAAGTAAGGAGATTGTTACTAGTAGCTGTTACTAACTGTGATGTGGTTGCACTATAAACCTGACCACCATAGTCCTTAAGCCCTTGTTCATGCCACTCAGGTCCTCTCACCTACTAGAGTACTAATAATGTTAGCAGGTAAAGGGGTAAATTAAACAATAATGGGATTGTCAATCAGTGCTGAAATTAGACTAAGATGCCCTTCTAACATCTGAGAAAATATTTCCCAAGTTACAATAAATTTATAAGTAATCTTGAGGGCAACACAATTATTGAGTAAATTGAAACTGCCCACACTATGATTATATTTTCCCATCAATCTTAACATATTGTAGATACACAATAAATATTCATTGAATTGAATTAAATTAAATTAACAATGTAACTACAAAACAGTTTAAATAATCAGTGAAAAAGTATTTGTTAAATTCATACTATGTACTAGGCATTTTGAAACTAAGGTTTCAAAGAGAAATTTAAAAAAATCTTTGCTCCAAAGGAGCTCACATTCTAAAAAGGGAGACAGGTCATAAATAACACTCTATTCCAGACACATACAAGGTAGATGCAAACAACTTTTAAAATCTCAATAATGCTGCAAATGTAACCTACTTGATTTAAAATAAATTACTATTGAATAGTTCTTTAGTTTAATTAGTATACCCCATTTTAATTCAATAAAGACCCAAACCTTGATTTTTTCTACTATACCTCAAATTATATAGCTAAAGATCAAATAATAATGCAAAATAAGTTTTATATTTCTTTTATGAGTACAGAAATTGATTGAAGTTGCATGACCTAATGTTTAAATTGATTTTTTTTTATTTTTCTCTCAACTTCTAATTTAATTTCTATAGAGAATTACCCATGATGAACCTTCTCCCTTCGATGCATGCATGTGTAACTGCCTTACAAATTATAGCATCAAAGAGTATCCTGGCATCCTAGGGGGTTCAGTTATCTGCTGAGATTTCCAAAGCCAATATCAATTAGCAGCAGGACTTGAACACAGATTCTTTCTAATATCCTAACTGAATCTACCCATTATGTGACAGTCTTTCATTTCAAAATCCAACTATCTCTACATTGAAAAATATCCACTCAAAAAACCTATAATTACTATCTGCTTTCCAAATAACTGTTTTGTTTAGTATAAATAAATCACACTCACATAGTTGGATTATTGAAAGAACTGATGTTTCAGGTAGATGTTCATCTGAACATCATTCAGCAAATAAGCCACAAGGAATCCATGAACAGAACACAAGTCTTCATGTTCCAGTGGTTCATATTGTAAACATTAATGGTGCTAAAATTGAAAACATAATGAAAACAACTGGAAGAAGTAGAGAGAGGATATTAATTTTGTGTCAAGAAAGATAAATGAGACCACAAATAGAGACAAAGGAGAATACATTAATTGGCTCAAAGCCTGTTCCTTTTAGCCACCATTCATCTAAACATATTTGGTGTTATCCTCAGGGATGAGCTCAGAAAAAAAAATCTGACAAAGGCCAAATTTAGCTTTGATGGAATCCAAGCTCTTTGATGTGTCCTTTTCACAACTCCATGTCAACGAATCCTTCAGGCTTCTCATGCCCTCATACCTTCTCCAAATCTCTCATTCTTAAGAGAACCTGCTTTCCAACAGTACCAGTTATCAGTTATTTATGGCACAGTATGAATGAGTTTCAATTGGTTTCCACTTCCAGAGCACACTGTGACAAACTTGGTTATTTCAAGCTAACTAGTAAAAGAAGCAGGAATGGTTGTTAATATTCCTTAATTCTATAAATTATTCTATCAGAATAAATATTTGCCCCTTTAAAATTCTAATATAAAAATGTTACTTTCTCTCATTCTACTGTTAGAAGATAAGATAGAGCAAGGGAAGTCAAACAATAAGAATTTATTAAATGTCTAGTATATTTGAGGTACTGTACTAGGCACTGGAAATACAATTGTAAATAATGGAACAATCTCTAATTACATGAATCTTAATTTTAATGAGGAGAGGGAGAGAATAAAGTGTAAAGGAAGGGAGGCATTGGAGTCAGCTTATACAAGCTAGGAAGAGTTGATTGTTAAATTTTCATCGTAAGCATTACAACTCAGAAAATGTCGTGTTACAAATTTGATAGTTTTGTTGACTGTCTGGACTTAGAAAGTGGTGGAGAAAATAATAATGCATATTAAACTTAATAGTGTGTTGTATATTTTCAGAGAACTGATTAATAAATATTTTTCAGTACACATGTGATATGTATCTATCTCACAAAAATAAAATAAATAAATAGAAATATATAGCAAATGATTAAATACAAGGTAGTTTTGAGTAAAGGACCCTAACTGTCATATTGGTTTAAACAGTGATATTTGTGGGGAGCAGCAAATGCCAGTGGTCTATGGAGGAATCTGGTCTTGCTTGTCTTTGATTTAAGGAGATGACACACAGGCTCTCAGCAGGCTTGTGTGAAAAGGGAGGGGCACAATCTAGGGAGTACTCCTTTACTTCCCCCCTCTTACCAAGCAGTTAGGAATTCAGGTACAAATGTTTTCTTCTGATCTCAGTCAGGAAACTAGGTAAGGCTGATATCAAAAATATATTAACTTTCTCTAAACTATTTCCCCACAGGTTTGAGTAAGGAGGAAATAGTAAAAGCTTGATGTCTTGATGCTTTCAGGGACAGAGGAAGGGGTCAGGCTTTTGGGCCACCTGGCAGGAGGAGCTCAGCTTGAGGAGGTGTAAGTATTTCCCTAAAAAAATAGCCAGGCACAGCTCCCAAATGATGAAGGGTTTAATGATATGTGGGGAAGAGAAGGAAGGGAGATTTAACAAGGATAAAATAAGGTCATGGAAGCCCTAAACTGTTATGTCCAAGCAGCCCCTCCCCCAGAGGGGAAAGGTATCTTGGTTAACTAATTAGCTCTCTAACCTAATAGATAATCTTCTCCTATGGTATAAATAACTAATTAGAGGTAACTATGAGGTTGATTGAAGGTCTAGTCAAGCTAAAGCAAGGTTGGCAGCTCTCAAGAGCCTCAAGATCTGGGATCAGCAAATAGAGTGACCTGTTCACTTCAACCCCCAGGAATCAACTGCCCTTAACTGTCTTAAACTGCCCCCTCATCCCGAGTCCTCAGGGCCCCCTGGAATTCTCAGCTGAGGCTTGACCCCTCTCTTGCAAATGGAATTCCTCTCTCCCATATCAATGTCACATAACTGAACAGTGAATCAGGAACAACTCTGAACACAAAGTAATGATTGAGAGGGCAGCTGGGTGGTTCAGTGAATTTAGTCAGACCCAGAGACAGGAGGTCCTGGGTTCAAATCTGACATCACACACTTCCTAGCTGTGTGACCCTGGGCAAGTCACTTAACTCTCCATTGCCTAGCCCTTACCACTCTTCTGCCTTAGAACCAGAACCCAATATTGATTCTAAGATGGAAGGCAAGAGTTTTTAAAAAAAGTAATGATTGAGCAATACTCAAATTAAAAAAAAATAATTTGTGAGGCATATGTAAGGAGAGAGTACATTTTAGGCAGAGAGAATACCCAGTTTAAATTTCCAAGAGATGGGAGATGGTAGCATCTCTGAATGTTGTGCATTGGAGCCTAAATGAGAAGGAACATTTTCTTAAAAAGATATTACTGTATATTGAAACATAAAGGTACTTTTCTTTTTGAAGTATCTAAATTTATTTTTTTATTTCAAAAATTGAATAGAGAGATTCTAAGGTATTTTTCTTCCTCTTCCAGAATATGCCTACAAAGATAGCATATGCTCATTAATTTGTCTTTGCTACTAAGGAACCACGCAATCAGAATAGATAAGACATTTTTTGAGGGGAAAAATAATTACAATAACATTCAAATATAACTATCTCATGTGAAAGAAATAATGCTGACTGTCTTAGATGGGATTTAATTTTCAAAACTTAACAAGACTTCAAGGGTACTAAATCTATCAAGTTTACTTGCTGGTACATGTGAAATTAAATCTTGCTATATTTGACATTTAAAGTGCATTATATCTTACAATTATAAAACAAAGCCTTATGATATTAAATTAATTTTCAGGGTAAAATATTTTAAGTGTTATACAATTGTTACTATCCTCACATGCTGTAATATAGAAAATGGCAGGGTGGAATTCCTGCAAGATACAGGGTCAAGCCTCACCCAGAATTCCAGGGGACCCGCCCCACAGAGAACTCTGGGTGAGGGGACAATTGGAAAGGAGTTAAACAGTTGATTCCTGGGGGTTGAGGTGAGCAGGTCTCTCTGCTTGCTTTTCCCTGTTTGGGGTTTACCTTGGTGGCCATAGTGGCAAAAGCCAGTGTGGTTTCTACTCAGAAGTTAACCTGTCTAGTGGAATTAGACCCTCATTGCAATAGCATTCTGTTAATCATTTAGTTATTTAGATATTTGAAGTGATTAGTATAAGCTTTGAGGGCCAGCTAGATATAAAGTCTGCCACTCCCTCCTGGTGGGAGAGGGATATTTTCTTCCTAACAGTTCAAGGCTTCCCAGATCTTATCCAAAATCCTTGATACCCCTTTCCTGACTTCCCTTCATCCTTATAAATATAAACTTAATCTTTTAGTAGCTATGCCTGGGTATTATTTTGGGCATACTCACAACTGCCATTAAGCTTGGTTCCTGTCAGTTGCCAGTCAAAGAAGTCAGATTCTTCTCAGTCCTTAACATCAAGATATCTAGCTTCTCCTCTGTTCCTCAATCAAACCTGTGGGGAATACAAGTTGAGGTGAAAATCATTAGAGATTACTTTGCTGAGTCTTGTCAGAAGTCATTGCCCAGACTCCAATTTTAACTGAAAAACCAACTGCTGAGTGGGAGGGGTTTGTGAGCAAGGAGCACTTACCCCTCCCCACTCACTCAAGCCTATGGGGGGGGGGGGGGAGGAGAGAGAGTCTTGCAGGCTCCTACCCCAGGCCAGTGCATCAGCTTCCCAACATCCCTGTTATTACAAACATAACAATGCAAAGTGGGTCTATTTAAAGACAATTGTAGAAGATGTAAATGAGGAGCTTGTGGGGTCAGGAAATTCTGAACATTTATTTTCACCAAATATTTCTAGAATAAGTTACACAACTATTGATCAAAAACCTGAAGAAAGGTGAATTATATATATTTTTTTCACTTCAGAAAAAAAGGTTAATTTCCTGCTTACCTCCTTAAGAAGTATTCCTAATGACATTAAGATTATTACATATTTTAAGTGTGATTTTGTGGGAAATTGTGGTCAGATAAGTTATAGATATTGAGGAAAAAAGGGTTTTATTGCATAACATGATACTTTAAATATTAGTAAGGATTGGGGAAGGATAGCTTGATAATAAAAACAGTGAAATGTTAGAATATTTTTAGACAGACATAGAAAAAATAATTTTGCAATTTGCCAAGTCATCTGTCTTTCCAATGTATCCATATATAGATTATCAGCTCCTGAAAAAAATTATCTGATCACTGAGAAGTCAGAAAAAAATTGAAAGGTGAATGCATTTAACAGAGGTCTAGTTGTAAATCAAAAGTCATTATCTCTTATTTGATCAAATGAAAAAATATCTAAACATCTTTGGAATTTTTTAAAGCACTAGAAACTTGTTTCAATTCAGAATGGATAAAATCACATAATTACAGGTTCACAATGTACACAACACATTTCCTTATTCATCATGCTGTGAAAGAAGACACATACTTTTTTTTTTTACTAGAGAAAAAATCATGGACAAAATAAAGTGAAGAATGGCATACTTCAATCTGCATTCAGAATTCTTCAGTTCTTTCTATAACAGTGGAGAGCTTTTTTTGGTCATGAATCCCTTTGAATGGTCCTGGATACTTGCATTTCTTATGGTAATTAAGTCATTAAAAGTTGATCATAATACATCATTGTTGTTACTGTGTACAACATTCTTCTGGTTCTGCTTTTCTCACTTTGCATCACTTCGTATCTGTTTCATATTGCTTTGCACCACTTCATATCTGCTCACTTCATTTTGTGTCACTTTCCCAATTAGAGTATAATGTTACTTGCCTTAATGCTAGAGAGAGGACTTTAGTATTTGCAATTATGAAAATATTTTAAAACTGTAAAAATTGTAAAAAAATGGTAAGAAAATTGTGCATGATCTACAACTTTGCATAACAACAGATGGAAATGAATAGTTGGTTTATTAAAAATAAGAGAGGTGGTTTATTAAAATACCATTTTTCTTTGCTTTCCTGTAGCATAAAATAATAAAATAAAAGCTTTCATGTTTTCTTGTGTATAAAATCTCTATTATGTATAATGTTTAAAAATAAATTGTTGTGTACCCTATAGAGAAAATAAGTATTTCCAGTTTTTCCTGATTATCTCATTTATCATTTCTTATTATATCATAGTATTCCATTACAATCATGTACTATAACTTTTTCAGTCATTCCCAATTAATAGACATCCCTTTATATTCTAGGATTTTGCCACCACAAAATATTTTTGTACAAGTAGGTCCTTTTCCCCTATTTTTGATCTCTTGGGATACAGATGTGGTAGACATATCACTGAGTCAAAGCCAATACGTACAGTTAGATGGCCCTTTGGGCATGGTTCCAGATTGCTCTCCAAAGTGCTTATATAAGTGCATTAGTGTCCCAATTTTTCCACATCCACTCAAACAAAGGGAAATTATCATTTTCCCTTTTTGTCATATAAACCAATCTGATAAGTATAAGGTTGTAAATCAGAGTTGTTGTAATTTTTTTCTTTAATTAATAGTGATTTGGATTATTATTTTTGTGTGACTAGAGGTAGTTGTAATTTTCTTCATCTGAGAATTGCCTGTTCATATCCTTGGACAACTCAATTAGGAAAACCTTGATATTCTTATAAATTTGACTTAGTTCTCTATATATTTAAGAAAGAAGGCCTTTATCAGAGACACTTGCTATATTTTCTCTAATTTTGTTGTTTCCTTTATAAGTCTGGTTGCATTGATTTTATTGTGCAAACCTTTTTAAATTTAATATAGTCAGAGTTATCTATTTTATATCTCATAATGTTCTTTATGTCTTGCTTGGATATATTTTTTCCCTCATTAACAGATCTGATAGGTAAAATATTCTGTGCTCTTCTAATTTCTTTTAGTTTTATTTCTAAATCATATATCCATTTTGATTTTATCCTGTTATATAATATGAGGTGTTGTTATGTACCTAGCTTCTACCATTCTATGTTCCTATTTTCCCAGCAGTTTTTGTTGAATAAAGAATTCTTCTTTTAAAATCTTGGATCTTTGTTTTTGTTAAACATTAGGTTACAATGGTCATTTACTACTGCATATTATGTACCTAATCTATTCTATTGATCCACTACTTTATTTCTTAACCAGTATCAGATTAATTTAAATGCTGCCACTTTATAATACAGTTTGAGATCTCTTACAGCTAAGCAAATTTCCTTTATATTTTCTTTTCATTAATTCCCTTGATATTCTTGGCTTTTTGTTCTTCCAAATGAATTTAATTTTTTAACACTATGAAATAATTATTGGGTTGTTTGTATGGTAAAGTAATTTAGATAGAACCATCATTTTATATACCTACCTATAATCTAATTAAAGTTTTTCCAATTTTTTAAATATGACTTTATTTGTTTAAAACGTGTTTTGTTGTTGTGATCATATAATTCCTGTATTTGTCCTGGCATGTAGACTCCTATGTATTTTATATTGTCTACAGTTATTTGAAATGAGATTTGAAAACAAATTAATTTCTTTGGCCTAGTTATTTAAAAAATTCTAAATTGAACAAATTTACTATCATTTAACTGCTATCCACAAAGCTTCTCCAAATTTTTTTGTCAAATTCTTTCATGACATTTGGTTAAAATATACCTACAAAAACCTTTTGATATACCAGTGGTTACTTTCTCACCACTCCCTCCCCCCCAAAAGGAAATACTTATTTTTATTACTGCTGTTCCCTTTTTTAAAAAAATTATTTATTCAGTAGCCACTTGACAACACATTTTAGAAGGTTGCCAAGAATTGGTTAGGGTCATTCTCCTATGGTCTGCAGCCTTTACTCTTTTCCAAAGAGAATTATATAAATTCTAGATATTATCATTATCCCTTTCATCTGACCTTTTTGGTAGTGTTTATATGGAAGTAACTTTATATGGAAGTAGCCTTGGCACAAGTCACTTTCTGGCTATTATTCTTTTATATATAATATTCTAAGTATTATTACACAGATGCATAAGATAATTTCTTCTTGTGATTAAAGCATTAAAATGTAAATAAACCTTTTATTAAAACATGTTAGTGAACTCATAGGTTCATTAAAATCAGAATGATAGCAATACCAAATAGAAAAAAAGGGATTATATATATATATATACACCTCATCCTGTTCCCATGTGATTAAATTTAAAAAAAAACAAAACCTTTCTTTGTATCTATTCTAAGGCAGAAGAACAATAAAGGCTAGGCAAATTGGCGTTAAGTGACTTACCCAGTGTGACTTAGCCTGTAAGTGAATGAGGCTAGATTTGAAACCAGGTGCTCCCAATCCAAGTCTGGCACTCTATCCACTGTACTACCTAACTGTATCCCCACGTGATTTAGATTTCCTCCCCTGGGTCTTCAGATGAATGCCTCCAAAAATTGTCTAGTTACAGTATAATGTTTGAATTGTATTCTCCAGGATATGATGAGTTCTGTAATTGTAATTCCAACATCTGTTATTTCTCAGTCTGTGAAAGTAAATGAACTTCTGATATATAATTCTCACCACTATACCATGTCTTGCTAAGTATTACATTGATACAATTTTTTTACAGCCTGCAGTGATATGTTATATAGATTCTACAATGCTCTTGCATAATTTGCATTTATCACAAAGTCTGAACTCTTTAAAATAATTCATCTTTTATTTTTTGTGAGAATGTTCCATAACTTTTTTTATAAGCCCTACTATTTCTATAAACAATCTGAATTTTCTTTATTAACATGCTATTAAACCTGTTTATGTGGATATCACCCACAAAAGGCCACTTTTTTCATTCTTGTACCATTGCCTCCATATATGCTGTCTAGAAGTAAACCAATTTATTTTACTTTTAACATACTTATTATGAAACTTAAATACTACTTAATGAAGTCATGTCTCCTTGACTTTATTCCATATCCATATCCACATCTATATTCCATATCTATATCTATATCTATTCATATCTTTATATTTGTTCCTCGGACATTGTTAAAAGACATAACTATCTGCTTCTTTCTTTTGGAGAGGTTATGTGCATCTTTCTATTTTTAGGATGATAGAACCTATGATTCACTAATTTTTTTTTGTTTTTTTCTTGTTTTTTTATTGGGATAATTTCCAAATTTAGTATAGTCAATCCTAGATTTCTGAAAGTATACATTAATAAGATTAATATTGTGCAAGTGTTGATTTAGATGATTTCTTTAGTCTAATTTTTGCAACTTATTATATAATACTTATAATAATAATTATATAATATACTATATACTTAGTATATAATACTTAGTATTCTTTTATGTTTTCTTAAAAAAACAGTCCCTTGTTCTCTACGCTTCATCTGGTAGTTGCAGGCACAGGACAAATCAATTCATAGTGAAATATAAAGACAACAAGATAGGTAGGATCCTGGAGTCAGGAAGATGTGCCTACCTGAAGTCCAATCCAGCCTTACACACTTACTAACTATGTGATCCTGGGCAAATTACTTATCCTTGGTTGCCTCAATTAACTCAACTAATAAAGAGAGCTGGAGAAAGAAATGGCAAACATTTCCAGTATCCTTGCCAAGAAAATCCAAAAGGAATCATAAAGAGTCAGATACAACTGAAAGAAATGAATAAACAAAAACAGCAATAAATGGAGCAAGGTTCTAGGAGCAATTTTTTAGACAGTTATTGCTGTCAGGAGTTCTTAACTTATATTTGTGTGTGAGTATGTTATATACACACGAGAGAAAGAGGAAACTTCTTTGTTAGTCTAAACCCTATGGAATCATCCAAATGATGTTTTAAATTAATAAAATTAAATACATATGACTGATAAAATTCAATTATATCAAAATCAATTCATCAAATCAGCATATTAAATAAAGTCTTGTACTTCAAGTTAATAATTCTTGATATGATGAGCACAAGGAAGGAAACAGACATTATTGACAAAAAGTTTACTCTTTAGTTTAAATGTATCAAGGTCAGTTTACTATTGTCCTATAGATCTCAAGCAACATAATCGGACTTGGATTTAATCTGTCAATATGGATCCCCTACATTAAAATTTCAAACTAAATTTATTTCTCTATAGGTTAAGGTTGCATTTTCAGCCCTGAAACCAGAAATTGTCAAGATCATTGCTTGTTTGTAGAATTTGGCAGCTTGCAGCACTTAGGCATGATTCTATGAAGAAAGCTATGTAGAGATGCTCTACTTAAAAAAAAATAAAACACTTCAACAGTTATTTCAAATATTATTTATTCTAGCTCCCTCCTATCCCAGAAGTCTGCAACAGAAGCTCCTGGCAATTTATGCTTTTGTTTTCCATTTTTATGTACATTCTGCAGAGAATTTTGCACCTACTATGATCACCAGTAAATTGTACCTTATTATTTTTGTAAATAGTATCACAAAAGAGTCAAACTTTCCTTTCTTGTTCTTTGGAGATCTCCAAAGAGGTGAGCTCAGACAGGCACATTTTTCTTCAAGTTTTATATTAAATTCAAGCAAACTAGAGAATCACAGAAAGCAAGGAAACCTGAGGGAATGAGAGTCTTTGAATCCTATGACTCAGGCCATCACTTTGTGTCAGTGAGGAGCTGGAGGCTGTCTATCAGCTTGTTTCTACCCTATGTTAGCTAGAGTTTAAAAGAGCCCTCAAGCAAATTGGACACTGGGATACCATCAAACATTGCCCACCAGAACTCCTTCCTTCTCCTCAGCTAATAAAGTTGTTTAATATCTAAACCAGTACCACTCTAAAAATAAAAAGGGGGAAATTGATGCTGTTCTCAAAAATTAAAATAAAATTCCAGTGCTTCAAATTGTGAGACATGGGAGACATTAGGGAGCATTGAGGTGAAAAAGGTAATGTCAGATACAAGGTAAAGTTAGTAGACCATTTTGAGAAAGGAATACACACAAAAAGCAGCAATATGAATTAATACTTTAAAAAAGTTAGAGAGGATCCATAGGATAGAGAATTTTAAGTATCAAGATGAGAAATTCACATTTTACCTAAAGGGAATGGGGAGCTATTAATTTTTGTTTGTTTTTGTTGTCCTTGAGTTTTTTCTGAAATGGACAATGTGGTCAAGTTTGTCTTTTTGAATATCAGTTTGTCAGTTGTCTGGTGAATGAGGTAGAGAATTGAGGTAGAGAGAACAATTAGGAGACCCTTGCAATGCTTTAAGTAAGAGATAATAAGTCTCTAAATGAAGGTGGTGGAAAGGAGGCGGATGCAAAATGCATGCAAGAAGCATTGGCAAGACTCACTTGGTTGAAGATGGGGATTAAGGAAAAGATAAGTCAAGATTTATTTCAATTTTCAGTCTTAGGTGATGGGAAGGATACTAGGTCTATCAAAGAAAAGGACAAATTTGGAAAAGGGGATAGATTTTGAGGAAAATATGATGAAGTTTGCTTTGTATATTTTGAGTTGTATATATACATACATATATGCACACATGCATATATACATTATATATATATATATATATGTATATATATATATATATATATATCTCACCATTCAGGTCTAAATATCTGGCAAATAATTAGTGATGATTACTTTCTCAGGATGCTTTCCTCTCTTTTCTCCATTTTAGTTTTCTTGCAGACTCACTTCTAATCTAATCTTTGGTAGGGCTTTATTGCTCCCTAACCTCCCAACTTCCCCTGCTAAACAGACTTCTTTTTACTCTAGTTTTACCATGTGTATATCTAATTATTCATGTACTATTTCTTCCATTAGAATGTAAGCTCCTAAGGGCAGGGACTTTTTGCTTTTCATTCTATCTTCAACACAGCACATTTCATGGCACAAAGTATAAGTGTTTGATAAATTATTGTTGTCTGACTCTCTGAAGCAGAACTAGAGTTAAATTGAGAAATTAGTCTAGATATATTGATTTAGAACTCAACTATATAAAGTTGATAATTGAATGCATTATGCTACGTTCTGTAAGTTCTCTTCCCACACTCCAGAGCTAAGATTAGGAAGGACAATGACTCTGAGAGGGAACAAATTCAAGGAGAGTAGAAATCTTCCTCTATAGTAAAATAAAGATGAAAATTTTGCTTTAGAAAAATAAACTTCCTTTTTCTTTATTGCATTAGTGACTTTTCGAATTTAAAATAGCATCAAATTTAACCTTGTGCTTCATTAGGGTATATTTCTCCCTTTCTCCTCTCTCCTTTTCATCTCACAATTGCTCTTGCTAATTTCTGATATTCTATCATTAAATTTAGAATAAATCATTTAAAACAATAAATTTCCTTGTGATTAATTTCTAGTTAACAAAGCTTTGCAATAAACACAAATTCCCTAAATCTCTACCAAGGGTAAATTTTTGCTAATTATATAAAATGCAGGCCCTGGTTTTTATTCCATCTCTGACAAGTACAAAAATGAATTGATAGTTCTACAGAGATTATAGCTGATCACATTTTTAGAGGGACCATTTCAGGCATTTAAAAGTGTAACACCATTCAATAGTAGCATCATTAAATGTGAATTTCTGAATATTAACTTATTTTAAGTGTGCATGTATTAAATATCCCCAAAATGACTTGTTAACATATTTATAAGCCATTATTTATTCTCTTTATTAGCAATTAGGTTTTAAAATTGCTTCTCCTATTATTTTCCCCACTATGTAAACTAAATGTCACCCATCAATTTAACTTCAAAAGAATGGCTCACAGAACAATGGCAATTCAGCAATTCAAATGGTTTGTCATAGCTCATTATTGCTAAAATGCTCAGTTTTCTCTCATTCTCCAAAAATGTGGCTTTATATTCAACAAGCAAAAATCAATTCATTAAAATATTTAGCATTAAATTAGCAGTGAACTAACCATGGAACATCCATGATTTATCTGGGCCAGTTGGCTCAATTGGTCCACTCATTGCACTAATGAGGGCCTGTTTGCTTATTTAAGTCATGTATTCAGGATGAGACTCAAGTATACATACAAAGTGGTAACTAACAGAGAATAATTTGTTAATTTGAGGGCTACCACACAAGATCCTGTTTATGTGCAAATAGCTCCCCTCCCAATTTCCCATGGAGTCACCCTTCCATCTGACCTGGAAGAGTGTTCTCAAGAATAAAGCAATTAATTATTTACTAAATGCAGTGCTACTAGCCCCAAAATGTCTGTTTCTTAAAAGGTGAACTAGAAAATATTCTTCTATCTGCATGGCATTTATCAGGTCACCCGAAAAGAGAAAAACAGTGATTTCATAGGCAAAAATGAAGTACAAGTGCCAGGAGGTTACTAGTAGGAGTCACAGTCACAGTAGTAGTAGTAGTAGTAAAAGTTGTTATTTGCTACTCATAAACATACATAGATTAGACAGACAGACAGACAGAGAGATGGATGGATAGATAGATAGATAGATAGATAGATAGATAGATAGATAGATAGATAGATAGGTAGATAGGTAGATAGATAGATAGATAGTTGGAGCAAATACAGATCATAGTTGACAATCACTTTGCCTCCTGTGCTTAGTATTTATTCTAGCTCAAATGCATTAAATTTAGAGACTATGACATTGTTAGAAATATAATGGTCTCTGTTGCCCAGATTCTGGATAGCCTGTGGAGTTAATTTGTTGTGTTCTTTTATCTAGTCTTAAGAGTTTAACATGCTGATAGGCAATTAAATATGACTTGTAAGGGTTATCTAACCTTAAGGCAGATATAGGCAAAGGACTTCAATTCAACTTTAGAATTAAGTACCTCTTTTTTAAAAAATGAGGCCTGATCTTAGAAAAAAATGTGCTTGTTTTTTGTTTGGCAGCTCTTTAGCTCTGCTTGGTGGCCTCTGGCTAGGACTAAAGAGTTACTCTTATCTTAGAAAGACTATTTCATCCCTGTATCCTGGCAGATCAGAGTCATTATAGATGGTAAGTATCCCCTATAGCCACAAAGGGTCCAAGTCGTTGGAACTTTGGAAACCAACAACAATGCAAACTGCAATTTAGTAGCTAAAATAGTTTTATTTAAAGTGATGAAAATAATTGAAGTAAGGCTTAAGCTCCTAAAAGGAAGAGGAAGCCTCATAATGTGCCCACATAATATCATGGGATTGATCTGGGCAGAAGCTACATTGGTCCAGCCAAGACTAAGACTATTTATATGAAATTGAGCTCTTTGTCTAAGAGCCAGCTCAGGAATTGGATTCTGCAAAATAGATGTCACCCAGTGACTTAGCCCTTCAACATTATATAACATATAAGAAGGTTCAAGTGACTAGGGTCAGCTAGAAGTCCCTAGATATCTGAAACTGAGAGATATCTTTGGTTCAAACTCTTTCTGTAAATAAATACTTCAACAGACTCACCATCTGCTACACTCTCTTAACTTCTAGGTTCAGTGTTGTACTTTGGTCACTGGAAAACATCATTGCTGTCTCCCTATGTCTACTTGTCCGGGACACTCAAAGAACAGAATTAAAATAGAAAGATGTATGAGAGGAAAGATGAGAGAAGAGAGTTTACTGTAGTCAGTGGATGCAAAAGACAAATTTCAGTTTTGCTGAGGGCCAGCCCTTCATGTAGCCTACGGATTGCAAGTAAGACTGACATGCAAGGTTAGCCAAAAGTTTAGGCTCATTTGAGACATATACTAGCGGTTAG
>NC_058132.1:382623528-382655026 GCF_016433145.1 Gracilinanus agilis | reverse complement strand
ATATAAATATATATATATATATTAGTCTCACAGAAAGCCAGGAAACAGGAAAGTCCACCATCAGGACTTGCCAAAAATCCACTTCCCTGAATCTTTCAAGACAGGTTCTCTGCCTTGGCATAGATCCTCACCAACCTCACAGGGATTGTTGGTCTTCTTGACCTTGTGCTCCTTCCCACCGATCAGTGAGTCATTAGCAGTCTCTCCTTCTGGAATAAGATGCAAATGTCTGTTAAAGTCCCATAATATTTAACAAATAATGGCAGGTTTTAATAGTCTAAAGATCTGGGGTATGCAATATTATCAGAACTAATAGGTATTATAAACTTATCCTTCAATATCAAGATATAAGTACTGATTCCACATACTCAAGTTTTTTTAAATCTAATTTAAATTAGAAAAATGGAAAAAATTAATAAGAAAATCATATTGCACATCCTGTCCAAGGGATCAAAAGTATGGAGGTATAATGGAGGACAATGTACACAAGAAATAAGTAAAAGAGACAGGGATGAGGGAGAAGAAGGCAACTGATGTTTATTGAGCTTCTACTCAATAACAGGCCATGTGCAAGTTATAGTCTTTATAAATATTATCTTATATGATTCTCACAACAACCCTATGAAATAGTTGCTTTTATTATCCTCAGATTAGTCTAAAATAGAATGAAAGGATTGAGGAGCAGGGATAATAGTATTAATTTGTTAGGCTGGGACTAGATTAGACAATATCTTTTTATACTTGATATATATTTTACTCTCCCCTTTTCTCAAATTGTTCTACTATCTAGGGATGACACTGGAAAGATCTTTTGAAAAACCACTATCTGAACCAAAAATAAACCTGTTTATAGCAGGCTACCCAGATGAACATAAACATACACACACACACACAACACAACACAATATCTGAGCAGATGAAGTAATCCATTAAACAACCACATAGATGAACAGCACAAAAACGTCCATGTCAAATTTTTCAGGAGTCCCTCTGGTCTGGATCCTTAAACCCAACTCTTAATAGCCTCTTCCTCTAGCAATTTAATTTCTCTGCTACTTCAGCACAACTTAATAACATTTTTGTTCACTCATGTACTAAATCTTTGTCATAGATCAGACTTCATTTCCCTGGACTCTCTTTTGGAAAACACTATGCTTGCTTTACCTGAACTACAGTATACTCATCAGGTTATTTGTTGAAAAAGGCTTCTAATTGGCTTCCATCTTGCCTGCATGCTATATATCTCAGATGTACCAAAGGGGGCTTATGGTTATCAAGTAGCTTTCTGTCTGTCTGTCTGTCTGTCTGTCTGTCTGTCTCTCTTTCTGGCCTTTTCTCTTTCTGGCTCTGTCTCTCTGTCTGTCTCTCTGTCTCTATCTCTGCCTCTTTCTCTTTCTTTCCTTGACTTGTATCCCATAAATTTATCCAATAGCTTAAGGTGCCACCAAGCATAGGGGATTTGGTACCTATGGCTTTTTGACTATGCATCCCTACCAAGCCACCATCCTTAATCATACACCCAGTAAGAATTTACTTACTATGTGCCAAGTATAGCATTGAGGACTAGAAATACAAAAAAAAAAGTTTAAAAACTACTCCTTCCCCTTCAAGAGCTTATAATTTAATTTAATGGAGAGAGACACCATATAGATAACTCTGTATATAAAACATATGTAGATGAAAGTAAATCTCAGAAATTAAGTCTGGCTATACTAAAGGAGAAAATATTTATATAAAGATTATTATCAAAATCATGGGGGCTGATGGCATTACCATGTTTTAAAGCAAAAAAGAGAAGAGGACTAAGGATGGAGTCTTGAATGATATCCACAGTTAGAAAAGATGACATAGATGAAGAACCAGCACAGTGGAATGAGGAGTCAGATAGAGAAGAAAAGAATCAGAGGAGAGTAGTACCAGAAAATCCAAGAGCATAAAGTGTCCTAGCTGAAAAGAAAATCTATAGTATCAAATGTTTGTGAGAGGTCAAGAAGGGTAAGGATTATGATTTTGTAACAATGACTTAGGCCAGTTTCATTAGAATTCAGATGGAAGAAGGTCTTCAAAATAGATCTCCTGACTTCTAGAATGGAGATAGAAGGGTATTTGCGTTTTGGTTTGCAAATCCAGTTTTGAATGACAAGAAAACTAATTATATCACTACATTTTGCCACTCAAAAAACTCACATACCTCCTCTAGTGAACAAAAATCCATTTTTAGAATTTTATGTGCCTCCTACCTATTGTCATCTTTAAGTGAATATTGCATAGGCACCTCAAACAATATGCAAGTAAGAAAACAACAAAAAACAACAACCCTAAAACTCATCTTCTGCATCAGTCCAAACTTTCTTGTTTCTCTTTAGATCAATGAGATTCACATTTTCAGTCTTGTCAACCTTTCTCCCTTTCTTATTAACTCCCTCTTCCTCAATTAATGTTATCAATTTTATCTCCACAGAATCGCTTGTATTTTTTTCCTTTTCTCTACACAATAATTTATACTCTTACCAACAATTTTCTAGACTTTTGCAACAGGAGAAATAAACTTGTGGATTCTTGTTTACCCCTTACCAACCCATCCTTCATCTAGCATCCAATATTATATCCCTAAAACAAAGTCCAGATCAAGTCATTTCCCTGAACAAAAAAATCTGCAAAGGCCCCCTATAAACCAGAGTATCAAATCTAAACTTAACATAAAAAGCTTTTCAGAATCTATCTCTAATCTAACTTTTCTGCTCTCTTTGTACTCAACAATATCAAAGAAATCTATTGGTTCTGAAGCTGTCCAACTCCTTTATTTTACATATGAGAAAATTGAGGGTCAAGGAGATGAAGGTGTCAACAGTGAATAAAGGGTAAATCTGAGAATCAGGAAGATAAGAGTATAAATCCTGCCTTAGATAATTACCAAATATGTGACTTTACACAAGTTTTTTTAATCTTGTTTTGTCTAAGTTTCCTCATTTTTTAAAACAATGATAATAGCACCTACTTCATAGGATTGCTATAAGGATCAAATCAGCTAACATTTATAAAAGATTTTTAGCACAATTGGAGTAATCAGATTAATAAAAGTTCAACTGAGGAAACTCATCTCAATAGAACTGCCCCAATTTGGAGCTAACTTCTAAAACTTTAGCTATATTAAAAATAGATCTTTGATAAAACACTGTTGCCCATAGACATAATCAGATAATCTACTCAAATAGTAACAAGCTACAACCAAAGGTTGCTAGTGATTAAGAATCAAGACAAATTGATAACATATTATGCTGCTACAATACTACATCCTCCATATCCTTAATGAAACAAAGATCTCCAAAAATTCCATTATATTTTTTATATCACATATATTTTATATCACTCATCACGGTCAAGCCCCAGGTCTAGTACCCTGTAAGTGATTATTTAATGTCAATTGAATTTAGAATAAGTTAATTTCAGATTAGGTAAAAAGTAAACTTGTGATATTACTATATTCAGTTTAGAATAGAACTCTAAGATTGAAAAAAATTTATAGTTAGGAGAAAGTAAAGAGAAGAAGTTATATTGCTTTAGAATTTTTTTAATTTTTTTTATTTAAAATATTTTTCATGGTTACCTAATCCATAATTCCCCCCTCCTTTTCTCTCTTCCCTCTTCCTTCCTGGAGCTGACAAACAATTCCACTGGGTTATACATGTATCATTGTTCAAAACCTATTTCTGTTATTTTGTATTTCCAGTAGAGTGATCTTTTAACTCAAAACCCTAATTTTATCCCTATCAAACTACGTGATTGATCAAATGTTTTTCTTTGGTTTTCTGTTCCCACAGTTCTTTCTCTGGATGTGGATAGCTTTCTTTCTCACAAGTTCCTCTGGATTGTCCTGGGTCATTGCATTGCAAGCTAGTAGAAAAATCTATATTACATTAGATTGTGCCATAATATTATCAGTCTCTGTGTACAATGTTCTGGTTCTACTCCTTTTGCTCTACATCAATTTCTAGAGGTTGTTCCAGTTCACATAGAAATCCTCCAGTTCATTATTCCTTTCAGCACAATAGTAATCCATCACCATCAGATACCACAGTTTGTTCAGCCAATTCCCAATCGATGGACACTCCCTCATTTTCAAGTTTTTTGTCACTACAAAGAGCATGGCTATTTTTGTACAAATACTTTTCTTTATTATCTCTTTGGGGCACAAACCCAGCAGTGATATGCCTGGATCAAAGGGGAGGAAGTCTTTTAAAGCCCTTTGGGCATAATTCCAAATTGCCTTTCAGAATGATTGGATTAATTCACAACTCCACCAGCAGTGTATTTAATGGCCCAATTTTGCCACATCCACTCCAACATTTATTATTTTCCTTTGTTGTCAAATTAGCCAATCTGCTAGGTGTGAGGTGGTACCTAAGAGTTATTTTAATTTTCATATCTTTCATCAGGAGGGGTTTAGAACACTTTTTCATGTCTTTTTCATGTGTTTATTTCTTCATGTGAAAATTGCCTATTCGTGTCTCTTGCCCATTTATCAATTGGTGAATGGCTTGATTTTTTTGTACAATTGACTTAGTTCCTTATACATTTGGGAGATTAAACCTTTTTCAGAGAGTTTTGCTATAAAACATTTTTCTCCCAGTTTGCAGCTTTCCTTCTAATTTTGGTTGCATTGATTTTTGTTTGTATAAAACCTTTTTAATTTGCTATAATCAAAGTCATTCATTTTGCATTTTGTAATGTTCTCTATTTCTTGCCAATGTTCACCTAACTTATTTATGGTTTCATTCTTTATATTTAAGTCATTTACCCATGTTGATTTAAACCTAATTTTTCCCATACTTTTTTCCAATTTTCCCAGAAGTTTTTGTCAAGTAGTGAGTTCTTTCCCCAAAAGCTGGGATCTATGGGTTTATCAAACACTAGTTTGCTGAGGTCATTTGCCCCTAGTCTATTCCACTGATCCTCCCTTCTTTCTCTTAGCTAGTATCATACTGTTTTGATGACCACTGCTTTATGGTACAGTTTAATATCTGGTACTGCTAGGCCCCAATCCTTCATTTTTTTTTATTATTTCCCTTGGTATTCTCAATCTCTTGTTCTTCCAAATGAACTTTGTTATAATTTTTTCTAATTCTATAAAAAAAAATTTTGGTGGTTCGATAGGTATGGCACTGAATAAGTAGATTAATTTGAGTAAGATTATTACTTTTATTATGTTAGCTCGTCCTACCCATGAACAATTAATGTTTTTCCAGTTATTTTAGATCTAGTTTTAATTGTGTGAAAAGCGTTTTGTAGTTCATATAATTCCTGTGTTTGTCTTGGTAGATAAATTCCTAAATATTTTATGTTGTCTAGAGTGATATTAAATGGAGTTTCTCTTTATAATTCTTGCTGCTGAATTTTGTGGGAAATATATAGAAATGCTAATGATTTATGTGTGTTTATCTTGTATCCTTCAACTTTGCTAAAGTTGTTAATATTTCTTTCAGCTGATTTTCTAGGATTCTTTAAGTATATCACCATATCATCTGCAAAGAGTGATAGCTTAGTTTCTTCATTGCCTACTTTAATCTTTTCAATTACTTTTTCTTCTATAATTGCTACTGCTAGCCTTTCTAGTACAATATTAAATAATAGAGGTGATAATGGGCATCCTTACTTAACTCTTGATCTCATTGGGAAGGCTTCTAAATTGCCCCCATTGCAGATGATACCTGCTGATGTTTTAAATACATACTGTTTATTATTTTGAGGAATGGCCCTTGCTTTAGAATTTTAGAATTGAATGCAAGGTGTGTTTCAAATCACAAATCTGGATGAAGGATCAAAACCAAACATCTGTGAAAATTTAAAAAAATCATAGTGTGAGGGGACAAAAAATAATTTCATTTCTATGAATTTTCATAATTCTTCTAAAGACAGATTATTTTTCTCATAGCTTAATTTAAACATTCATTTCAGGAAAATTGCAATGTAGAGACTGAGACTTATAGTTGGACATCCTATTATTTCATTATTTTTTCATTGACTTCATTTTGTGTAAAGTAGAAACATTAACATCTTTGATGTTTTGACTTGTAGATAAGAGCAGCTAAAGTGGCATTCCCTAGTAGAGAATTTCTCCAAATGATTACTTGGAAAGAAGGATAATTTATCTTTTCCAAGCCCTCCCCAACCCTATGAGCAACTAATTTTCAATATTTTCTTCAGTGACTGAAAAATCACATTGTTTTTCCTAAGGCGATCACATAAAAGATCTAACTAAATATTTGTCTTGAAGTATATAGCAATTGAGTCCAAATTTTTCACATATACTATACACTCACAAATGAGTTAAAAGTATGCAGATCAATCCAACAAAAACATTTTTATGGGAAGTAATTATCATATTCTAAATTATAATGACAACAACCAATGTTTTCATGGTACTATAAAGTTTGCAAAGAATTTTATAAACATTTTCTCATTTGTCCTTGAAATAGTCCTAGGATGTATGATGTATGTGCTATTATTGTTTTCATTTCATAAATAAGGAAATGGAATCATACAGAGATTGTTAATTGGTCAGATTCACACAGCTAGCAAGTTTCCAAGGTTGGATTTGAACTTGGTTATTCACCATTTCAGATCTGATACTTCTTTCATTGAACTTCCCAGAAACTCCTGTACTCTCTATAATTCAAGGCATTACACAGTCACAGCTGGAAGGAAGAATCTCTTCTTCCAGAACTTAGAAATGGGCAGATAAAAGGAGGTGAATATTTTTCTTTGTTTCTAGGACAGTGTAATACTGGAAGTTCCTTAAACTATGTGGGGCTCTTTGTGAATTGTGTGTGTGTGTGTGTGTGCGCTCATTTGTATGCCTTTCTTTTCTAAATAAGTGATTGCTAACATTTTGCATAAACTCTGAGAATTAGAGAACATTACATTGAATTCAGTGGGGGGGAAATGATATTTATTAGAGAATCTTCAAGACAGATTTACTTTGTTGTTCTAAACCTCACTAAATTACTAAATCTTGCTGTAAAATGTCATTTTAATTAGAGAAGTATACATGAATTTTATAAACTTTCTTTATACTCATAGTTCCTATCTTGATTATGTAGTAATGAATAAATTAATAGTATATTGGAAACATTACAATTATACATATTAAAAAAGATGTAAAATCTTTTCTGCCATTAATTGAAAATGTCCCATTTAGGAGGAGCTATGGTCCTCTACTTCAACTGTTTCACTTCCACTCCATGGTATAACTTGATTAATTGTCTAATTTTTCTTGGGCACTTAGAAAGTGGTTAGGCTATTCTGGATGATAGAATAACAAGCAAGGACACTACCCTTTAGATGCATTCAACCTAGCATTAACCAGTGAGTTGGAATGTCCTTGGAGTATCAAAAATACATTGCTATTTATTTAAACACCCATAATTAACCTGCTTGATGAGTTTGGACTTTGAAATATCCTTTAATTAAAACAAAGGACACCTGTGGTTAGCTAATCACATACCTTTCCTGAGAGATGCAAAACACTTTGCAATATTCTATGATATAAAACAAATTACATTATAAAATTATAGAGATATGGTGATTTATTGCAAAAAAAGTAGACCCCAAAGTATTATAAAGTACTCATGATAAATCTTTCTTTAAAAATCTCTATTTCATCTGTGTCAACCTCTAAAAACACAGAACCACCAAAGTAGTTAGAAAGAGCAAGTATTTAATCGGTACAAAAAAGGAAGACAATGTTCTGAATAGCCACTACACAGAGTCAAATACATATTACCACACAGAGATAAGCTCTGGGACTCTGAGAACACCATTTCTGGGAAAATGCACCTCTTAAGGAGATTTTCCAAAGACCTGAAGAGCTTGGGGTTATATATGCCTTCTGGGAAATAAAGGACAGGAAGGAAGGACAACTGATTGGCTAAAACGAAGACAAGAGCAGGAGGATTCTGGCCAGAGGCTGGACTACCTGGAAGAGACCTAGATACAAAGGGAGAAAATTCTAATTAAAAATGGGTAGTTAAAATTTGATTATATCACCTCCTACAGTCAAATAATTTCTAAGGTCCATGCCATACTTTTGACATTCTATTTGCCTATTCTCACTCCTATAGTACAAATAAAATATTGCATTATATTTCTTTTAGATTGCCCAATTCTGGGGCAGCTGGGTAGCTCAGTGGAGTGAGAGTCAGGCCTAGAGACAGGAGGTCATAGGTTCAAACCTGGCCTCAGCCACTTCCCAGCTGTGTGACCCTGGGCAAGTCACTTGACCCCCATTGCCCACCCTTACCAATCTTCCACCTATGAGACAATACACCGAAGTATAAGGGTTTAAAAAAAATGTAAAAATAAAAAAAATAGATTGCCCAATTCTACTTTCTCCTGCTTTTTCTATATCCTTTGAAACAATTTGAAAATAATATTTATTAAACATAGATCATATTACTATACTACACAAAATCTCAACTGACTTCTTCCATTATCTGCCAAGCAAAAATGAGACTTTTCTGCCTGAGATTCCTGGTCCCTAACAATCTAGTAATCTGTGGGCCCCCAAACCTTTGGTGAGTTAGAGGGATGTCTACTCAAGGCATATAAAGACTTCCTTGAGAATTTTTTTTCATATACTATATTAGTCCCTGTACAATATGGGAAATTACTATGTATTCCTCTGTCTGGAATCAGGGTAAGAGATACCATCTGGTCTGCTATTTTTTTTTATTTTCTTTTTCCTTGGGAATCCAAAGACAGAATTTAACAGAATTTGTTTAATAATTGAAGAACAAAGTTTGTTTTCCTGTGTATTTGTTTCCTATGATGTAGGTGTAGGAAGGGGTGGACAGGCTGATGGACCTCCTCTTAATTAGCTATTACCAATATAAAATGTCTTAGGATGGTCAAGAGAGGAGCTGAATAATGAGCTCCTAAAAATTTATTTGTCAACTTGCCTTATACAGCTCAGTTGGTCCCTGGTCACAAGATAAAACCATGAATACTTATATCACTTATATCAGTTATGATGCTGGCCTAACAAAAAAAAACTTGATATAATCAGTAAATATGTATCACCCAAAAATTGGTCTCTCAAGATAATTTTAATCATAATAATTTTGTTGACCATGAAGGCACTGCTGAATCCTTTAGCTTACCAGAAAAAGTTCTGCTCCAATATTGGGCCCAAATGGGAGTTTTTCTTCCACAGAATGATTCTTTTTCTAAGTAAAAGATAAAGTTCATCCCTGTTCCTAATAATGAGATCTTCTATGAGTAAGAATTATATCTTCTGTGTATATGTGAAATGTGTATCTTTTGTGTATGTTTATTAAAGGTATCATTTTGTAAGGTTTGTATGTCTTGCATGTTGTTTGTGTTTATTAAATGTGTCATTTTATAAACATTGAGAACCTCAGGGTTCACTCATTGAGAATTCTAGGGTTGATTAAATTAGAGTGAGAGATGGATGGAGAAGTTGGGATTCTGTGTTGAGGTCTCTATTTAAGACTTGGTTTTTCAGAGAAAAAAAAAAGATTCTTAAGATCAGTCAAACTGGAAGGGGCCAGAGTCCCCTGAACACTCTGAGTGTTGTGAGTAGGGCCATGTAGAAATCTCTTGTGTGAAGTCTTGAGAAGCAGTAGAGAAGCTTTTTAATAATTAGGTTAGTCACAGCTTTGTACAACTTGTGGTTTGTTTTTTGCTTGTGTGTCTGTGAGGTGAGCTAAGAGAATGAAACACTAAAAAGTCAGGTTTCTATCAGCCAGGGGAGCTGAAAAGAGATTTTTTTTTCTCTTCTGGTATCCTACCTGGCTAGAATAAAAGACTTCAATTGGAATTTTTAAAAGCCTTGCTTTGGCTTTAGGCAAGAAAGCTTGAATTTGAAAAACCTACTACAGCCTGGGTCCAGGAAACTCCTTAAATCTTTATCTTCTTGTAAGTTCGAACTGTATTCTACTTTTGTATTTATTTTTTAAGGGCTAGTATTGAATGATACCATTTGACATAAAATCTTTAGTAACAATCAGCTAAAATTTGTTATAACTTTGTTAGTTTTGATATAGATAAAATTTTAAGCTATCTATACTTAAACTTTGTTAACTTAGCATTTATGATTATTGCAAAATTATGAAATATTTTATTTTGTTGTACCATCTGTATCTACTTAAAATTGTTATTCTGTTTCTTTGTAAAATTTAAAATATTTATTTTGTATTTTTGTTTGTTCTATTATGAGCAAATTATTTTTTTCTCTTGTATGTTTCCAGACAGAAGGCAATATAGGGGGATTAATAAGATCATTAAAAAATAATTAGAAACTTAAATGGGTACGGTAAACATTTTCTAACTTACGATGTGAGAATTTGGGGTAAGTGATTCAAATATTTATGTTAGCAGTTATAAAAGCTGATTTTTATTTAGCTAATAGCTATTTAAATTAAAGGGATCCTAGTGATACACTTAGGATAAGTCAAACTTCTCAGAGGCCCTTTCCTTCTTGCCTCCCAGGTATTTCAGTTGGGCCACACATTGCCAGCCTGCAGCTTGGGGAAAGTCTGTTTTGTTTTGTTCTTCTATTGAGTATAATGTATAATTTTATTTAATCAGAATTCAATGTAAATAATAAGAATAATCATGGCTTATTATTCTGAGACTAATTCCAGGTATGCTCCTTAAGACATGTTGTTAAGGCAATGATTCTTAATGCCAGCAGCTCCATGGGGGTGGCATCTGTGATCTGGAAGTGAAATTAAAAAGCTGGAGGAGTGATTCTGTATGGGCAGAGGTAGACCTTCTTTGTCTTGAATGCAAAATGTCCCTCTCACCTGGCTGATTCTGAGTTTGGCTGATAGATTGTTTTTGTAAATGGGACTATTTGTCTCTATGAATCTTGCCTGGAATTTCCATCAGACTGGTGACCATTTTCCCCTTGATATAATGGTTCCCATCTTCTTCCACTTATCACAATTATATAATCAGGGCATTTGGTCAGTAAAAGCTGAAATATCTAAGCTATTGGTGTGTGATATCAAAGATATTTGAACCAAATTGTGATTTTTATACCCAAATAGATAAGTATTTACCCCAATTATGTCATTAATTATTTAAAATCTGTCCAATATCTCAGAGTGGTACAACTAGGCAATGATCTCGGAACAGCTAAATCAAGATATAATTTCATTGTTTCACAAGGTTAAATCAGCAACAGTTTTTGAGTCAGACTTGTATACAATTACTTAGAGAAAAGTGATTTATGTTCCATCTTTTGTTATTTCAAAGTGATATCTTGACTTGGTATTTGTTATAACACTGACATATATGAAATATATATAAATGCAAGCAGATTACATAAGGCAATAGAGATCACGGTTGGAAAATAGTTATATTTGACTATACATAACTTGTTTGGTACAACATAACATAATTTGCCTATCTTTTTATGGATCCCATCTGAAATCTATTGTTACAATAGAAGAGTGAAACATTATTTGGGTGAATTCATGTGTTATCATCAAGCTTCGGCATAGAAGTCTTAAGTTTGCAAAGAATGTTTTATCTAAAGATCTTACAAAAGAATAAGATTCTTTGCAGAATTTCATCTTCCTATGGGGAGGATTGAGAATTAAAATTGGAAATTAAAGTAAATTTTAAAAAATAATAATACATATGGAAGTGAAATAATAATTGAAATGAAAGTTTCTAAAGAAAGTTTAAAAATATTTTATATATTTATATAGATGTCAGGTCAGATTCCAATTGTTTTTAAGTGTGTGAGATAAATAATGATGACACAAGTGACCCACTCACTCCAATAAACAAAACCTGGATTCAGAAGGTAGGAGTAAAAAGAGGTAGTAGTTTATTCCCCTTTATGAATGAGAGCACTTCAATGACGGGCTAAGAAGTTGGGACTGAATAGGCAGCAAGCTGGTAACATAAGCACAAGGTCTCTTCTCCCTCCCCTGTCAGGCCCCTGAATCAGGTCTTGACCTACAAATCAAAGTACCTGTGCTTCCACCCAATTCAGGTAAGATAAGGGAAGTAAACAAACTGTTCATTGCCCCTTCTGTCCTTCATTAGTCTTCCTCCCAAGCTTGTCCCAGAGTCCTGAATCAATAAAGGTAACAAACCAGCCTTTGCAAGCACACTCAGTTCTGTCTCACACATAAGGCAATGAGTATATTTTAATGTCAAGTTGAAAAAAACAATTGGGAAGAAGTCAATTTTGTTCCTTTTGTAGTTTTCCAAAGTAGGCATGTGATTCAGACAAGTTAAAAAATAGCAAAAACTATACAAAATATAAAATTTTTAATATAGAAGTCCATAATTGGATATCTTTTGTAATAAAATCAAAACCCTTAGGTTTGAGTTAACTCTTATCACTTGACCTAACTTTTGGCAATGTAAAATTTCAGTGATTGTATTGAATTGTATTAAGATCTATTTTTCAGGTAATTTTAGGAAAGATGCTATAAATGTCAACTTGGAAAAAACACAGAATCACTAAAGAAATCACAAAAAACAAATCTTTATTCAGAACAAAGGAGACAGAGTTCCAAAGGCCATCACATAGAGTCATAAACATACAACACACAGAGCCAAGCTCTGGGATTCTGGGAACAAGGTCTCTGGAAAAATATACGAGGAATGAGAATATCCATCATGGAAATTTTCAATGAACTGAAGAACTTGGGGTTCTATATACACTCTGGGGAATAAAGGAAAGAAAGGACAGCTGATTTATTTATTGGGAAACTAAGAAAGGAGGATTCCAGCAGGGAACTGGAAGAGGCCTAGATACAATGGGAGAAACTTTTAAGACAAAATGACATTTAAGATTTGATCATCTCTATCACTTTTATTCAGGATGTGTGCTTGATGGCTTATTGTTCAGTCACGGGCAGAAGCTAGTCTGAGAGTTCCTTGAAGGCAAGCTCCCAAGGAACAAAGGTAAATTTGGGGGTTCCATGAAGCAAGTTTATCTTCAGTAACCTGAACCTGGAAAAAAAACAAATCTGCCAGAGGAGCAGCTCTGAGGACCAACACAAATGTAAGTGGCCAAAGAAAATGACAGCAATATCAGAGGAAACAAGAAATCAGATTGCTCATTTAATATTTAATAATATATTTAATAATGATGATGATTAGAATTTGATCCCTTGAACATAGTGGACTCTCTCTCATATGCCATTATTTTGCTTGTTTTTTTTTTTAAGATTCTTTTGCCAAAAGGGGAATGCCCCCTTAATGTCTGTCTATAAAGACATCTTATCAATCATTATTGACATTATGTCATAAAACACCCAAGCATTCATAGTTCGGTTCTCCATGTAATGTACAGTCATCAGATTTGGAAGGCTTCACTCGGAAAACTGAGATTCAGAACAGGAATTGTGCTCATTTGTTTTTTACATGCTGTATTATTTCGTATATATTACGGGGAATTATTATGCATTCCTTTCTGAGGTCTGAGTTGGAGGTGCCACCTAGTTTGCAATTTTTTACATTTTCTTTGTCCCTGGGAATCCAAAGGAATATCTTCCTTTTTAGTAGAAATTTGCTTAATAGGTGAAGGGGATAAGGGTTCTCTTCCTGTGTACTTGTTTCTCATGAAGTAGGAATGGGGAGGAGTAGATAAGTTGATAGACCCCCTCTTATTTAGTTATCACCAATTAAAAATGTCAAGGGAGGAGCTGAATAATGAGCTCCTAAATATCTATTTGTCAGGCTGCTTATCAGCTCAGGTTGACCCAGGTGATGAGAGACAACCATGGAAACATACCATGTTATCTGTTATGATTCAGGCCTAAACAATAAATCTGATATAATTAATAAACATATTGTTACCAAAAAATCAGTCTCTTGAGATAATTTTAATCATAACACTTCCCCTGGTAAAATGAACAGATGTAAATAATCTGTTCTAACAAGCCAAGAGGCAGTGGATGTAGGAGATGTGGAGTACTTAGGATTTCATCAGATACTGAAGATGCCAAGGTCATTTACTAGATTCTGGACCACAGCCAGATCTTGACTTTTGTCTTACCACTAGACCCTAATAACTCTGGAAGAGAATAAGGCCAACAAGTTTGTACTATTCTGCCTAACTTAAATACAATTTACTTGAGATTCAAATGAATACATCATCACCCTACTCTTCCAGACTTTATTATTCCTTTCCATGCATTCTATGTTTCAGGCAAATTGGGCTCCTATTTGACATTTGAATATGTCCTGTTTCTATGCTTAAGCATTTGTTCTTGCTGTTTCTCATATTCTTTCCCTGGTGAATTTATATCCATACTCTAAATCACTTATAAAATGATATTTCTTCATGAACTTAAGAAATACTACTTTCTACTTAAGTTACTTGAGTCTTTCTCCTATGAGATTATAAAATCCTTGAGAATTATCTCAACTTCATAATTTCCAGTGCCAGACCCAGTATTTTACAAATAGTAGACCTTTAATAAATATGTAGTTATTGTTAAAAAACCAACCCTCCTTTTCAGTTTCATAAGTTAATGTAATAATCAATAGTGGGTTGAAAGGCATAACAAATTTTCTATTAAAGGTAAAAGAGTCTTTCAGAAATTTTGAGTAATTAATTAAATGCAACTATTAAGTTTCAGATGTGGTAGAAAAGAAGAGTGTTCTGAGACTGAAATTCCTAGATCTATTATAACATGTTCTGCCTACTTTAATGTTTCTCAGATACTCTGTCAAACAGTGAAGGAAGAAATGAATGATTAAACAGTGAGGTCCTCTTTTGAGACAAGAAAGTCAAATACTGTGTGCAGGATTATTCAGCAGCAACTGGAAAGTAAGAAGACTTAGAAGACATTTGACAAGAGAAGTTGACAGAAAATATCACTTCCTACTTAAAAGAAATAGAATCAAAAGATAAGAAAAGTTGCTTTTTTGGCAGTCAGTTAAAAAAAGCTAACTGAAGACCCATGGGCTCTGTAGCTATTGGAAACTCATTGGGAAATTCATGGATACAGAATCTTCGTCCTGTGTAAAGAGCTTGCTGGATTTGTTGCCATTTAAGATAATGTTGAACCTAAGAGGTTTCTCATAAGGTCTTACTTGTATTGTCCTTCACTGCCCTCTTCAGTTTGAAAGGAAAAAATAGAGAGGGAAAGACAAGCACTGTATCCCATTAGGTCTACTTATTGGATTAGAACCATTGTTTTACTGAGAATGATGAGAGAAAATAGTAATATTTGATGAACTGGTTTGAGAGAGTCTTTATCACCCTTTCCTGTCTAAAGGTCATCTTTTAGGCACTTATTTGTATTGCTCTTTACTACCCTCTAGGACTGAAAAAGGAGACACTTTTCATACCCTTAAGAGACCATGCTTCATTACCTTGGCAGATTCCAGATTTAAGACTTCCAGATATTTATTGAAAGGGGGTGATATTGCTACTTTACTAAAAACCTTTAATACCATCCCCAAAAATGAAAACAAGTTTTTTTTGTTAGGAGAATAGTGAAGTTCAGAAAAGAAGTAATTCATCCCCTACTTATATAGATTGTTATTTAAAAGAAATCACTAACATCTAAGCCTGAATATAGATTGTTCTTTAAAAGAGAATGCTAATATCCAAGCCTGCCATCTTGAGTTTTGAGTTATCTCAGTCATATGTTTCCCTACCCTTTAAAATGAAATGAAATGAAAAAAATGAAGTTTCTATAAGTGTGTACCCACTCTGCTGTTATTAGTTATTTATTCATTGGTGAGAGAATTTGACTTGAGTTTATGGATGAACTTTAATACTTTAATTATTTCTGCTTTGTCTTCAATTGAGAAAATGACACAATTATTCTTGTTTTTACCTTCTTGTTTAGAAAATGCTTCACATTTTAATGCTGAATAGTATACATATTATATACGTAATATATATAAAATTTATAATACATAATAAATAGCATTATTACTACTTTGTATCAATAAGAATCACACTGATAGGGGGTCAAAAGGTAAAGGGATATTAAGAATTTTTCTTCCCATAAGCAACAGATAGGAATCTTTTTTAAAATCTATTTATTTATTTTTATTAATTAATTAAATCATGTAAAAAAATTACATGATTCATGTTCTTTTCCTCCCCTCTTCCCTTCCCTCTCCTGGAGACAACAAGCAATTCTACTGGGTTTTATATGTATCGTTGTTCAAAGCCTATTTCCAAATTATTAATATTTGCAATAGAGTGATCATTTAAAGTCAAAATCCCCAACATATGGAAATCAATGCAAATTGAAATATAAAATTCTTTATATTTTTTTCTCCATGAATTCTCCTCTTCTGAAAGCATTATGTCTTTTTTTTACAACATGAACATGGAAATATGTATTATATAATAATGCATATAGAACCTATTTTTTGGAAGGATTTTTCTTTCATAATAAGATTATATCTAGGATTCCAAGAGAGTGATCTGTAGCTTCATGGCTTCTCTTCTGGAAACATCACCCCAGTCTGCCAGAAGGATACTATTTAGAAGAACACACCAGACCAAGATGAGAAGTAGAAAGCCTAAAAAGAATTCATATAGTGCCATGACTATATAATAGATGTTCTACTCAATATGTTTGTGCACTTCTTCGAGATCTCATGACTTTGTATGCATATCATTGGAACTTATGAGATATCTATTGACTAGGGCAGTGCAAAGATGGTGGAAAAGGTACAGAGACCACCTATCTACTCTCTACCAAAACAACCTTAAAAAACTATGATATAATGTCTCAGAACAAATTTTGAAGGTGCATAACCAACAAAAAATATGGGGTAAAGTAATTTTTTTCAGCCCAAAACAACTCAGAAGGCTGGCATAAAGATCTAGTGCATAGAATATAAGTATAGTGCAAAGCAATACACCAAAACAGGCTGCACCAAAGCAATGAGACTTGGGGGGCGGCTAAATCATCAGCAAAGACTTCCAGAGCTCTCAGCCATAGATGGTAAGGAGGAGAGGGGCCAGATAACTATTCATAAGAAAATTACAGTGGTCTCTTTGCTAGGCCTAGGTGCAGGAATCTTGTTGCATTGCCCACGCACATCACACTCTGGGGGTGTAGTCTTAGGGTGAGGAAGAACACTAGTACTCACCAATGCTTGTAGTCACATAGGAGCAGGGAACCATGGCCACAGTTCAAAGGCAAAAAAGAGTGCTTATGGTTACTCACCGACCATAGCAGAAGTCAGGAGAGTACAAAACATACCTTTCCTTAGATTATACCACCTTTGAAGACATGAAAAATTATAGATTTCCATATCTGTATCTGAAGGCAGATGCGCAAAGAACCTGAAGTTTGGAACAGTGCTCCCATCACTACAGGTATAGAGTCCTACAATTTTTTTAATTAAAAGAAAATAAAAAGCCTGGAAAATGAGCAAACAATAACTCAAAGAAATGACAAATTTTATTTTGGTGATAGGGAAGACCAAAACACAAACTAAGAAAAACACAACCAAGCTGCATGCAAAACCTCAAAGAAAAAGAGTTATTGTTTTGAAGCCCAAAATGAATTAATAAAGGAACTTTAAAAGGATTTTAAATATCAAATGAGAAAAGTAGAAGAAAAAATTAGAAAAATAAATGAGAGTGATACAGGAAAATCATGAAATAAGAATCAAAAGCTTGGTAAAAGAAGTACAAAAGATACTGAAAAAATTAATATCTTAAAAAACAGATTAGACCAATTGGTAAAACTGGCACAAAAAATCCAAAGTAAAGAACTTCTTAAAAAACAGAATGGGCCATATAGAAAAAGATATATAAAAGTGTACTAAAGAGAAGAACTCTTAAAAAGACACAAATGGCCATATGAAAAAAGAGGTACAAAAATCTACTAAGGAAAAGATCTCTTTACAAAATAAGAATGGCCAAATGGAAAAAGAGGTATAAATGTTTACTCAGGAAAACCATGTCTTGCACATTAGAATTGTACAAATGGAAGCTGTGAAATTAGAATCTGTTACCCTAAAAACTACAATCCCCAGCAAAACTACTATTTCCAGCACCCTACTCACTTCCTATCATTATATGCTGATGTAGACAGGATATAAATTGGGTGGAGTTCCCTGTCTAGAGCTCTTTTCCTTCCTGTTGGTGCCTTTGGTGGAACAGGCATTTTGAGCAGGTAGAAAACTTAGTCACGTGGTTCAATTTTGTCAGAAAATAAACTTTATAAAAAATAATACTTGAAGTATTGTACAATAATTTAAATCCTACAAAGCTAATGACTCCATGAGACATCAAGAAATAATCAAAGTTAAAAGAATGAAAAAATAGAAGAAAATGTGAAATATCTCATTAGAAAAACAATTGACTTGGGGAATAACTTCAGAATAGATAATCTACAAATTATTAGACTACCTTTAAAACCCTTACCTTCCTTCTTAGAATCAATACTGTATATTGGTTCTAAGGCAGAAGAGTGATAAGAGCTAGGCAATGAGGGTCAAGTAAGTTGCCCAGGTACACACAGCCAGGAAGTGTCTGAGGCCAGATTTTAACCCAGGACCTCCAATCTCTGGGCCTGGGTCTCAATCCACTAAGCCATCCAGCTGCCTCCTCAACTTTTCTTTGAGAGCATTATTTAAATATTCAATTTCTTCTGTTAATCTAGGTAATTTAATTTTTTGTAAATATTCATCCATTTCACTTAGTCAAATTTTGGCATATAATTTGGTAAAATATCTTCTAATAATTCTTTAATTTCTTCTTCATTAGTGGTCTGTTAACCTTTTTCATTTTAGATACCTATAATTTGGTTCATATCATTCTTTTTTTAAATCAATTTAAGCAATTCTTTATCTTTTTTATATATAAAAGCAGCTACTAACTTCTTTCTTTTAAGTCAAAGGCTCTCTTATTTTCAACTTTATTATTCCTTTGATTTTCAAGATTTTCAATTTGACATTTAATTGGAGATTTTTAATTTGTTCTATTTCTACTTCTTTCTCACTCTTTTTTAACCTTTAGAGTCTGTTTTGCTTATGACCACTTCCTCCCTTCACTTACTCTCCCATTTATCTCACACCCGCTTCCTTTATTTCCTTATCATCCCACTTTCCTCTAGGCTAAAAAAGATTTTGATAACTAACAAACTGTATTAATATTCTTCCTACTTTGAACCAGTTCTGATGAGAATGAACTTAAATATTGTCTGTCATCACCTGCACCATGTTCCTCACCAAAGTAAAGTTCTTTCTGGCATGCCTCTTTTATGTGAAATAATTTCCCAAATTCTTCTTCTCTAGCTTCCTTTGTCCTTATGCATGTCTCTTTTTCAGCTTTTCATTTTTTAGGAGATTATCCCAACTCACTTGACTCAAGCTTATGCCCTTTATATCTATAGAATTCTTCTAACTGCCCTAATAATGACAAATTTCTTAGGCAATCAGAGAGAGAGAGTAAGAGAGAGAGAGAGAGAGAGTAGATAGATAGATGGATAGATTAGATAATCATCTTCCCACAAACAAATGCAAGCAGTCTAATTTATTACTTCTCATGATTTCCTTTTCATGTTTATATTTTTATGCTTCTCTTAAGTTTTGTGTTTTATTAAGGGGGAAATAGATTTGGAGTTTTAATTAAGAGTTTGGTAGGTGTGAATCCTGTCAGACTGTCAGACTGCCTTGGGTGGAACTTTTGAGCTAAAGCCTTACTTAGGAATTCTTTGAGACCTGAGGAGAAATTCTGTTAAGCCCAACTGTCACTGTCTCTCTCTGGTGTTCCCTGTCCAGAGAGGAGCCAAAAAATTTGGGTCTTGGGAATTAGTTGAACCTGAGTGACAGTTTTGGACAGAAGAGAAGTTGGAAGTTTTGGGGAAGGGCTGTGAAAGGAAGACCAACAGTTAGAAGAAAATCTGGTTTTTGCTCCTCTGTGGTTACAGAGTGGAGCAGGCTGGGCTCAGCAATTCCATGTCAGAAGCCATTAGACCAAAAACCCTGACTGAGTGGAACAACTGAACTGAACAATTACAAGGAGGCAGTAACTTTATAATATATAAAAATAATAATAATTAGAAGTAGGTTTAGATAGTCAGAAATTGGGTTAAGCCAGTGAAATTGTGCGTTGGCTATGGGAGGGGGGTGGGAAGAGGGGAGGAAAAGAATATGAATCATGTAACCATGGAAAATTTTTCATAATTAATCAATAAATTAAAAATAAATTAGAAAATAAAAATAAAAATAGAGAAATAAAGAAATTTTATAAATTTTAAAAAATAAAGAAATTCGGTTAAGGTGTGAAAGCAGGTCTGATTTTACCAGATGGAAGTGGTTCTCTTGAGAGACCTTGATTTGGGTGTGGTTTGAGTTAGTCCCCTTCTTTTTTAGACTTAGGGAACCCTATCCTTATATTCTTTCAACCTTTTAAATCCTTAAAAACCTTAATAAATAGAGGTTTTGTTTTTACCTGCTGCCTCCATAGTTTTGTCAGTCCCTAACCCTCAAAAGGCCTTACTGTTATTCAGGCCTCACTGTTCTTCTCAGCCTAAACAACTTTGTTACAAAGTTTGTCCAGCTGGCCCTTCTTACCAACGAACGGATACAGTTTTAAAAATATCCACAACAGTTCAAATGTCAGATTTTTTATTCACCTCTGATCTTTTTATCAGGATTGCTTGAAAGTTCTCTCTTCCATTGATTTACTATTTTCCTTCTGAAGGATTATAATCAGGTTTTTCTGGATAGATGATTCATGCTTGCAATCAAATTCCTATTTATTTTAGAATATCACATTCTGTGCCCTATGCTTCTTTAATGTATAAGCTGCTAAAACTTGTGTTTTCCTAACTGTGTTTCTGTGGTATCTGAGTCCTTTCTTAAGAAGACTTTTTCCTTGACCCAAGGAAATTCTAAGAGCTCTGGAATTTGGCTATAATATTGTTGATAGTTTCAATTTTTGGACTTCTTTTAGGAAGTGATCAATGAATTTTTTTTCTAATTTCTATTTTGCCCTCTGATTTTGGAATATCAAGGCAGTTTTCCTTAATAATCTCTGGAAATAAATGTTTTAGCTCTAGTTTATGGTTTTTAGGTAGCCTGAGATTTATTAAATTATCTCTTCTGGATATATTTGGAGTTCAGTGGTTCTTGTTTTTGTTTTTGGTTTTTTTTCCCTGATGAGTTATTTCATATTTTCTTCAATTTTTTTTACTTCATTTTCTTATTTTGTGATGTCTTGAAGTCATTACTTTTTACTTTCCCAATTATATTTTTAAGGAATTATTTTTCCATTTGTCTAATTTTATTTTTTAAGGTGTTTTATTCAATAATTTTGTGCCTCTTTTATCAAGTTGTTGATAAAATGTATGTATATGTATATAACTAGTTATATCTATGATGCAGGTAGTAGGCCATGGGGCCTGTGATTTAGGAAACTATTCCCCTTTAAACTTAGTTGTTGATTCATTTTTGACAATTTTCTCATTCATTTATTTTATTTTTTTAGACCCTTACCTTCCATCTTAAAATTGATACTGTTATAAGGGGCAGCTGGGTAGCTCAGTGGAGTGAGAGTCAGGCCTAGAGACAGGAGGTCCTGGGTTCAAACCCGGCCTCAGCCACTTCCCAGCTGTGTGACCCTGGGCAAGTCATTTGACCCCCATTGCCCACCCTTACCAATCTTCCACCTATGAGACAATACACAAAAGTACAAGGGTTTAAAAAAAAAAATTGATACTGTTATAGCCAAAAAGCTAACACCATAACTAACAGCTTGACAGCATCATACCCTGTTAAGCAGGGGGGTTTTGATAGCGTCATGCTCTGCTCAGCAAGGCAGTTATCTGGAGCTCACAGTCCCAGGGACACCACTCCTCCCTAGCTCACAGTCCCAGGGACACCACTCCTCCCTAGACAGGACAGCCTTGAAGATTAAGAATCATATCCTGTGGCACCTGGAAACATCCCTACTCCCACTGTCTAGCTATTAGCTAACCCTAAGACACAGGCACCTATATCCTAGAAACATATATATTCCCTCCTTTGAATGCACCACTAGGGATTCTCTTGCTGAGTTCCCCCAGCGCACACTGTCAATAAAGCTTTCTCCTGCTTGATTGCATTGTCTCATGTGTTCCTCTGGTGGCCACCCATTTGAACCCTAACAATATTATCATTTCCAAGGCAGAAGAGTGGTAAGGGCTAGGCAATTGGCAATAAATAATGCATCTAGGGTCACACAGCTAAGAAGTATCTAAGGCCAGATTTGAACCCAAAATTCTCTCATCTAAAGATCTGGCTTTCTATCCCCTGAGCTACCTACTTGGCCCAATTTTTTCTTCTCCCTCTCTAATTTCTTTCTTTATCTATTCTAGGAATTCTTGTTGGATGTCTGTCTAATTTTATTTTTCCTGAATACTTTTTCTTGTAACTGTTGAACATTGTTGTCTTCTTTTGAGTTTGTGTCCTGATCTTCCCTGTCACCAGTGGGAGTAGTAGTTTCTGTGTAAGTGTGTGTGTGTGTGTGTGTGTGTGTGTGTGTGTGTGTGTGTGCACCCGCGCCATGTGCACTCAAGCAATGGCCACACCAAGATGAGTGTAAGGATGGGATTTGTGCAAGGGGGAAGGGACAAAAAGAGCCAGAGAAGGAGTGGTTGACAATTGGTGACAGTTGAGACCAAGGGAATTCTGGAATATTCTCCAAAGGAGGAAGGAGAAGGAGGGACTTCAGACAGAGGACTGAGAGAGGAAGAAGGTGGACATCTCAGCTCAAATCCAGTCCTGAGGGCTTCCTGAAGATCTTTCTTTGGACATTGAAACCCTGATTCCCTGGTCAAAGATTCCATCACATCTCACCAAGCAAGACTTCAACTATAGAGTCAGCTAAGTGTCTGGACTCCATTTTGGGAGCAATCTCTTAGTCTCCTCCTATTACCTAACCTTGCTGAGAGACCCTTTCCAGTCTAACTTGCAATTATAGAAAAGGATAGAAATAGAAACAGAAGAAGTTGGGGGGGGGGGGGAGAAGAAGCTTGGGAGTGGAAACACCAAAGGTTCCCTCCCAAGTGACAGTCCCCATAGGAATAGAGAAGAGGGCACCCCAAAATCCTTCTTCCCTTCACCCTGTTACCTAATCCCTGAATTGTGAATAATAAAAGCCATTCATTAGTCAGATAGCATTCCAGGGTGCTGAGAGACAACGAGGGGGAGGGGAGCTTGGTCTGGCTGCCTCCATCTTGAAGCCCAACCACATGCTGTGAAGTTGACTGTCCTCAGGGAAGGCTTGTGTGAACCCCGCCCTCATTCAGAATCAGATAGGGGTACCACATACCTCATCTTATAGGGAAGCCTTGCCCCCAACTCCTGTAGGGTGATACAACCATCCAGGTCACCCAGTTTAGGGGTAACACTCCCTCAAAGTCTCCCAGTGTATATTTGGAGGGAGGGGAGAGCTGGAGGAGAGAGTCTCACCCCATACAGACTCTATTTCTCTCCCCTTCTGTCATAACATTGGTTACTGGCTCTCAATTATTACATGAGCTAAACCAGATTGAGGGTAATCAATAGACTTCAAACCCATTGATGAGTTGGGAGATAAGCTACTCTAGGGTGTGAAGAATTCCCCCAGTTAATGGCTGAATAAGAACAATTCATTCCAACTGACATGAAGTAGCTGACATGAAGTGTGTGTGTGTGTGTGTGTGTGTGTGTGCATTGCTTAAATATCCATCAAACATCTAAGGCAACAGTATCATCTACCACATTCCAGGCAATTTCCAGTCATCCTGACATTTGTTTTGCTATTGGACTTCAATGACTCTGGAAGAGAGAGTGAGACTAACAATTTCGCACAACTCTCCCTCACTTAAATCCATTCACTTGCTAGTCAATACCCATCTGGTGATGCCATTTTTCTTCCTTGAAAAGGTTGAAAACAAGAAGTAGCCTTTTTATAATCAGATTCCTTTTTGTTCTTTGTTAATTTTTTCCAGCCTGTTTCTTGAGTTTATACTTCATGATAAAGTTGGGCTCTATTTCCAGGTTGGAGTATGGAAGTTTCCCATCCTTCAAGCTTTTTAATTGCTGTTTTCAGAATTGTTTCTGGATGTTTGTAGTTTTTTCCAGTGTTTCCAAACTGACATAATTTGAGAAGGTGTGGTGACTGCTCTCCTTGTGTGAACTCTAGTCTTTAACCTAAAAGAGTCCCTATTCCCCTGTAGTCATAAGTACTAGCACTATTCTTGGACCTGAACAATGACTTAAGCCTGCTGATACCTTGATCTCCTGCAACTACAAGTGCTATTATTCCACTTTACCTTGGAATCTGACCCTGACCCTTTTCTCTTGTGTCTACTAATGTTAGTGCTTCTGATTGCCCTGGACCTCAACTGCATATTTTCAATGCCGTTGAGAACTGCTGAGCCCAGTGTCAACAAAGGGATGCCTGTAATCTCTTTTGTGAATGATTGCCCTTATTGAGTCTGAGCTGAGACCTTTACAAGTTATTCATATTGTTATCATAGCCACCTCCACAGCCTGCCATTGGTACTGCCATCATGTGTGTTCCAAGGTGGACCTGACCCAGGTGTCTTAGACCTCTTCTACTAACCTAATTTGTCTAAGGCTGGACAAATGTCTAATCACAACTCTTTCTTGACTGCTTCTACAGAATTTGATGTGAGGCATTATTTTAAAGTTTTTTTTGTAGGGGAATGTTGAGAGTTTGGTTGGTTTGCTGACTCAACTTTGCTATCTTGGCTCTGCCCCCTGAACATTATTTCTGCCTTTTCCCTTCAGCTCATTTTGCCTCATCTAAGTTTAAAGGGCTTTATTTTCCTAAATCATGGGCCCCATGGCCTATTACTGCATCATAGACATAACTTGTTATATACATACATTCCTATTTGTAAGGGCCAAAAATGTAAGGGGTAAAAATTAAGGGGTTGGACTAAATTTATCAGAGTGTGGTTGCCAGGAATTATTCAATTCAAAATGATTTTTTATGGTAGTTTGTTTTCAAAGGGAAAAAGAGTGAAAGTAAGAAAATCAGAGAGAATAGATATTTACTCCTGCCCAGTCCAAACCAGGCCAGGCTTCAGAGGCCCCAGCAAAGGGGGCCCAGAGGTAAATTAAACAAGGGTTTTAGCCACGAGCCCTCCTCTGAAACAAGGGGCCTCTTCAGAGGCTAGTACCTCCAGAATAAGCTAAGGAAGGGAATCAGCCCTTTTCACTCACCCACATAGTAGTTCTAAGGGAAAAATTCTGGGACTCTGTTTCCTCATCCATATTATAAAAGGCTTTAGTGTGTGACTTTTAAGATCCTATAAGGAGATTATATTAAATAATCTCTACCACCTCTTTCAACTATAAAACCTATAAAACATAGTATTTAGATCCTAAATCCTGACTTTTCTACTTATTGCCCAGATGATAGTAAATAAGAGAAGCTCTATCCTGGGTTTCAAATTTCTTATCTTTAAAATGAAAGTATTGGAGTGGGTAATCACTTATCTTCCAGCTTTAAATATTGAATTAGATTATCCTAGGAACCCAAGGGTCAGCTGGGTAGTACAGTGGATAGAGTGCTGGGCCTTAGAGTTAGGAAGACCTGAGTTAGAATCTAATCTCACTCTCTGTATGACTTGGGCAAGTCATTTAATCCAGTTTTCTCCTCTGTAAAATTAACTGGAGAAAGAGAAAACAAACTATTCCAATACCTTTTCAAAGAAAACTCCAAATGGGTCTGGCATTCCAATAAAAAGGAAACATTGCTATTTACCATGGCTTCCGGAAAGATATTAAGCATATTTGATTGTTAAAAATCAAGTCATTTTAGATGATTAGACACTTACAGTTTTCTTATACATTTTAGATTATTTCAACCAAACCACCATCAGAAAAGACTTAAGAGTTAAAGTTTATTTTATATTTAGATTTAAGGAAGAAAAGGTGAAAGCAATTTTACATAACATTTAGGGAAATAGTCTGGCAGTTCTCTAATTTATTTTCTTACTTAGATTGACTCCACAAAACTGTCAGATCCATGACCTGAGCATTGTCACAGCTGACTAAAATTTTGGGCAAAAAAAAAAAAATGTTGAGTTTGGTTTTCTAAAAATGAATGGCAGAATGAAATTTCTTAGACATGTTCTTAGAAGAAACTAACCCTTTTTTCTTTCCTTTTCTCAGTCTTACCAGTGATTTGGTTAATTAACACTTCATCCAAGTATTACATCTCTTAAAGATTCAGGAAAGTGTGAAATTGCCCTCTTGGCAAAGAAAAGGATAAAGAAATATCTCAGTGTCATTGCTATTGCTCTACATCAGGACTTAAAATTAAATATTTTACAGAACATGATGTGCTCTGGAAGTCAGAAATGATAACTTATTCAACTCCCACTCCAGGCTGCATATGAATACATTATTTGCTGATCCAAGAAGGTTTAGGTCAAATTCCTGGTCAGTGCTTTCAACTTTAATTCACTTCTTTTGCATGTTTAACAAAAGAGTTCAAATCTGCAGGGTTCTACCACTGTTTTATTTCATTACACACATTATAGGTATGTTAATACAGAGATGACTAATTATATTATCAGATCAAGAAAGGGGGCAGTGCAGCTAACCAGCTGTACTACTTGTTTGGTCAAAGGTCTCTGAATGACAACTTCTCAGTTGTCTGATTTTTAGATCCTGTCAGATTTCTTGAGAGACTTTTTTCTACCTAGATTCTGGCTTAGTCTAATTTTTAAACATTCTCCCTGCTTCAGTTGTCTTTCTTCAGCTCACCTGGTAGCAATTACTTTTATATTCTAACCTCATCCTTTCTAAAGATGATGGTGATAATGAAATTATGTAATTATAATGAGACATTGTAATTGATAGTATGGATGTAATGGGAGTCTGCAAAATGTAGTCTAAATGTTAACACTCAAGCCCTTGAAGTTACCCTACATCCACCTATCCAAAGCCCTAAATTCCTACTAATGCTTATTGTCGTTTTTGTTTATATCACTTTTAACCACTTTATTATCCCACTTGTCAAATAAGATGGTAAAAATAGGGATCGTTAATAGATCAAATAAAGTAATGAATCTTAATTTTAATTAATTAACTTTAATTAATTAATCTTATTTTCCTGACAATTTTGCTCGATTTAGGCTATCAAATTATCAATGTCATGTTAAGTTGGGATGATGTCTTAGGATTTTTTGTTTTTGTTTTTTCTATAATATCTTTAAATTCTGAGATACTGAGACCAACATCTATGGCTAAGTAATAATAACTCAGAAAATGATCATTACAACCATAATAACACTATTGATTATGCCCAATCTATCTTTCCAACTCATTATACATTATTCTTTATATTACATTTTATTTTTTGAAACCCTTACCTTTTGTTTTAGGATCAGTACTGTGTATCGATTCTAAGGCAGAAAAGTAAGGGCTAAGCAATAGAAGTTAAGTGACATGCTCAGAATCCCATAGCTAGGAAGTATCTGAACAGGATTTGAACCCAGGATCTCCTATTTCTAAGCCTGGGTCTCAATCCACTGAGTCACCTAGCTGCCCCAATTTATTGTACTTTAAAGTCTAGCAAAACTGGCCTTCCTTCTATATTTCATTTAGGACACTCCAATTCCTCCAATTTCAGTCCAAATTTGCTCTCCTCCAGACATGAAATTCATGTTATTCTAAAGTTTCCTTGGAGAACCTTTTGTTTCTTTCTGGACTTACCTAAAACCCCATAGTTGATAAAAAGATCTCATTTTATTTTATTTTCTAAAAAATCTTGATTTAGTTCACTATTAGTATTTTTCCTCCTTAAGTTAATTTTGTATTTATTCCATATTGTCAATGTTGAAAAAACAAAGAACCACCAAAGTAGTTAGAAGGAACAAGTCTTTAATTAGGACAAGTGAGACAATGCTGTCATGGTCACCATACAGATTAATCTGCAAAATATTACACAGAGACAAGCTCTGGGACTCCAGGAAAATGCACCTAGAAGGGGATTTTCTAATGAACTGAAGAACTTGTGGTCTTATATACCTTTTGAGGAATAAAGGAAAGAATTACAATTTATTTGCTTACACTCCTATTCAGGGTGCTAAATGGAGGCTTACTGGTCCATTTTTCAGACTAAGGCAAGAGTCAGTCTGGGAGTTCCCTGAGGGCAAGTTCCCAAGGGACAAAGGTAAATTTGGGGGTTCCATAAAAAAAAGTTGTTAATATTTACTTATTTGTGTATCAACTGGAAATTCCTCTGAGGAGGGACTATTTTATTAAGTAAAAAATAGTTGGAATGGCAGAGGCATTCCTCTGGAGGCAAAAATACCCAAGTTCATGTGTGAAGTACAAATGCCCCACTTACTAGAAATACTTCAGTGCAGATGTTATTCACAAAAGTTTGAAAAGCATGAGTAGGCATGAAATGGACTGAACATTTAAGGGCATTCATTATGCGCCATTTCTATTGTATGGGGAAAAAAGACAGTTTAAGGCAGTTATAAGGAATAACTTCATCCCTTGAATTAAATTAGATAATATAAAAGTCACATTGGACTTGAGAAACTGAGAAAACTTCTAAAAATAAAAGTTAAAAATCCTGAAGTCACTAAAAATGTTTGTTTAATAAAAATTTGAGGCATTCTACCAAATAATGAAACAGGAAACAAAAACCCTAATAATTTTTCTAAAAAGGCCTTTTTGAGTGTGGTGACATGCCTAAATGGCAAAGCAACTCAATCAAAACAAAGTAGTTGAAAAAACTTCACATTTGTCCTAGTCATCGTGAAAACATATTTTCCCACAATATCGGAGAGAAAGTTTAAAAAAAAAGTCTAGAGACCTCAACACAACAGTTTATGTGGTGGCTGTTACCAATGTAGGAATGTTAGGGAAGAGGGACACATAATTACTCCTAAAAACAAGTATCAAATATCATATGGCAGAAATCCTTGAGAGAGATAATGAAGAAATGTGAAAAGACTATCTCAATATATGATTGGTGAATACAGCACCATGACTATAACATTGCCCAATTAAAAACAATAAGAAAAAATACACAAGAAGGAATTTGAAGAAGAAAAATAAATGAGAAATTTGAAATTCCTTTAATCCTAAATTGAAAAAATAAGGACCCGAAAAAAAGCACATCAATACCAAAACTGTAGAAACCATCTTTAATCAAGTCAAGGGAGATAATAACCTAATGGCCATCACTCAGAGCCACTATACACCATACAGAGCCACCTCTCGGGACTCTGGGAAAACTGTCTTTCAGAAAGAGATCAAAAATTGGAATTTCCACTGAACTAAAGAATCTGGCATTATATCTATAACTTAATGAGTATAATTAAGGATTAAAAAAAACAACTAACTGTTTACATTAAGGCAAGGGAAGGAGGCTAGAATAACTAGGAGAAGCCTAGATACAATAACAAAAATAAGAAGACAACAAGGGTACTTTAGATTTAGTAATACCTCCTAATCCTATCTAGGGTGATAAATGATTAAGTATTCAGTCTGGGACAAGGGTCAATCAGAAATTTTTATTGATTACTAGTTCCAGTAGGACAAGTGTAAGTTTTGGGTTTCATGAAAAAAAAGTTGTCGAAGGAAATATAAAAAGTCAAAGTATTGTAAAAAATAATATATAACATCAATTATAAATGTTACTATAAAAGCTTGAGAAGCAAAGAAATCAAAGAGTAAAGAGGAACCCCAAAAGATGATGTGGGAAAAATCCTGATCTTCCACATAGGGTTAAGAAGTCCAAAACAAGGAAAATGCAAGATTGTTCTAATCTAAAATAAAATGTTTATAATGAATAACAATATATGAAAGAATGTGAATTAAAATGTAAAACTAGAATGCAGTGAGTCTGGAAATGATCCATAATTAGTGGTTCATATACTTCACAGAAATGCATGAATTGTTAGCAAATCATTTTACCAGCTTCCTCTCTAATGCAAATCTAGATAACCTTTCTTACAAAGTCATTACCCATCTCCAACCAAAAATGAGGACTCCCAGTGGTCTCTCCACATAAAATTCAGTTGCAATTTTCTGTACTTTATACAATACATTCACAACTTCTATCATTAAAAGTAAAAAAAAATGAATTCTACAAACAAAAGAAAACAAAATTATAAATAGAGTTAAAATAATTATGCCTACAAATCACAGAGATACAAAGAATAACATTATTATAGGGTTTTTTTTGGGGGGGTTGCTGATCATGACCAAGTTTTCTAATTTTTAGAATATGATACTGCCTTTACTGATTTAGCAGTGACTCAGCATTATGTTCATGTCTTTTGTATGTGTAGAAAATATAAAAAATTGACCACGTATAATGAGAATGCTGTTTCATTTCTATACAGAAAAATGTTCTCTATTTGCAACATGCCACCAGTATAAGAATATTACTTGTAAAATGTGAAAACTTTTTGAGAGAGAGTTTAAATCCATTATGGTTTATCTTTGTCTTAAACCCATTACCTCACAAAGAGAACCTAGTAAAGGTTCTAAATCAAATAGAAAGTGATATCACATATCTTATTAATCACTTCAAGTCAAAAAACATACTATACAACTACAACTTGCAGAATCTTTCAGATAACAAAACAAAATGTAATTTGCATTAAGAGAATAAAAACACAGAACTACTAAATAGTCAGAAAAACTATTCTTTGATTAAGGAAAGGGGTTCAGTGCTCTCCTAAAGGCCTCCACACAAAACTTGGGGCTACACACCCACACAGAGTCCAGAGATTCTGGTTGCTCTGGTCACTGACTCCTGGGAGAGCTAACCAAACTAGATTGACACCTCTAAGGAACAAAAGAATTTGGGGGGCCTATACACCATTTGGGGGATCCAGGGGCACGGAAAGATGATTGGCATTACCATAGCTATAAGGAAATGGGAGAGTGTTCAAACTATACTGACAGGATACAATCAAGCTTGGGAAAGGAATCATAGCTAGAGGCTAGGGTGTAAAAGAAGGTGCTGCTTACAATGGATACTAAAGGATGGTCTCTGCCCAGGTGTGGGTCTTCTTGGAAAGGGTCTCTGATACAGTGGGGAAGACTATGTAAGACAGGAAGAGTACTTAGCATTTGCTTAGCCCCACCTATCTGGAATTGTCATTTACCTTAGGATCTATTATTCAGTCTGAAACTGCTAGCCTGAGATTTCCTTCAGGTTGTATTCTCATGGGAACATGGAACAAGTACAAGCTTTGGGGTCTCCAATTTACAAGCTAGTCCTAAAATGTGAGGTTCATTAGATCTTACTACGCTAAAAATTTGGGAGTCTCTAGATTCCACATTGACAGTATTTAATAAAAGTAGAATTCACATTACAGTCCAAGGAAAGAAAGACTAAAAGTCTGAACCCAGTCATCATATAGAAGCAAATTAAAGAGAATACTTAAAAACAACTTGGTCTCCTTTGGGCAGGCTAAAGCATGTAAAAATAGAACTTTGTGTGTGTGTGCGTGTGTGTGTGTGTGTGTGTGTGTGTGTG
>NC_058132.1:382608322-382619224 GCF_016433145.1 Gracilinanus agilis | reverse complement strand
GAGAGAGAGAGAGAGAGAGAGAGAGAGAGAGAGAGAGAGAGAGAGAGAGAGAGAGAGAGAGAGAGAGAGAGAGAGAGAAGTAATAATGTTTCAGGTACATGGAATATCTTGAGCAAAATCATGGACATATGATGGTATAATTCATGTTCTAAAAGAAGAGAGTAATTCAGTATGGCTAGACCATAAATTAAAGGGAGCTATATCTGATAAGATTGGAAAAGTAGTCTAAATCCAGGTTGTAGAACATTTTCGGTGCCAATCAATTTCTATTTTATCATACATACAACATGGAACCAGAATGAAGAGAATTCTAGAGTAAGAGTTAACAAGTGATAATGTGTCTAATAATAAATAATTAGGTTATATTTTGGCATAAACAGATCAAGATAGACTGAAGGAGATAGGTTGAGAGAGAATTATCAGTTAACAGACCAAAGAGTAACTTTCATAGTGATGAAAAAAAATTTGGTGACATAAAAAAAATATGATGTTCAGAGAATAGAATTCTCATATGTCACTATGTCACAAAGTGAAAATGGAGGTCATTCAAGTTGAACAAGTTGAGGATTTATATGATTCATTTTTCAGGTTCTCTATAGTAATGATTAAGTCTTAAAGGATGATATAAGAAATCAGGTGAAAAGCAAGAATCTTTTATTAATTTTTAAAATGTTTGTTGAATGACCTTGAGGTTACAAAATGAAGGTGACAAAGGGTGTTGCAAGTCAATTGCATGGAAAGAAACAAAATCATTGGAAGATAGTGGTAAAGGAATAATCTGTAAGCCTCACTGGAGGCATGGGGTGTATATTTTACACACAGCTTCTTCATTTCTTGTGAGTCAAAGAAAGAGTAGGGGCTTCCACTGCAGAAATTTAAAAGGGATGAAGTATTTTCACAGCAAATATAGACTTCCATTAAAGTGAAGAGACAGAAGGTATGTTGGAAGACACAAAGGAATTTATTCAGGAAAGCAAAAATTTAAAGGGCATTATAACTATAATACATAATTAGATCTAATAAGGAAGTGTGAAACAAAGTGTTATGAGAAGTCTGAGAAGGAATATTATTATTGATCTTTGTTTGCCAAAATAAATTTCATTGTAAAGTGATATTTGAGTTAGGAGTTGAGATTATAGAAATTTAAAAGAGGAAGGAGGACATATTAGGCATAGAAATAAGGATAAGGAAATGTAGATGTGGTAAAGCAGAGGATATATTTAGAGGACAGATAATAGTTTAGTTAGAACAGACAATAAAGAAGCAATGCCTCTGTCTTCACCTATATCTTACATGAAGACATCCCTTTTCTCTACCAAGGTAAACCTCATTATGTCCTTTTGTTTCCGCCTCTTCCCATTTTTTCAAGATAAGTCCTCAACTATCAACTCTGTTCTATCTCAAATCTTTGATCATTCTTGAATCTAATGGCTTCTTCCCAGACTCAAGCCTGCACATATTTCCTCATTCTTAAAAATCCCTTACTGATCTGGCCAATTCTAACATTTATCTTCTCCTTTCTTTCAAAACTAAACTCTTTAAGAAAACTGTTTACATTGGCTATCTCCGCTTTTTCTTCTTTTCCTTTGAAATCCTCTTTAATCTTATTTCTACCCTCATGATCTAATTAAAACTTCAGTTGAAACTGCTTTCTCCAAACTTACAAAGAAAGTCCCTGCTTTCAGGAATCTCACAATCTAATGGAGAAGACAACAAACAAGCTATATGCCAGACAAAGAAGAAATAATTAGAATTAATGGGGTTTGGGAAACAATTCTTATAGAAAATAAGATTTTAGTTGGGACATGAAGGAAGATGATGACTAAGGAGAATAATCTAGGTGCAGGGGATATCCAAAGAAAATACTTGGAGATTACAGAAAGAGCATCTTGTTTATGAAAAAGTCAGGCCAGTGTCACCAGATCAAAGAGTATCTAATGGGAAGAAAGATAGAAGAAGATTGGAAAGGTAGGAAGGGTCTAGGGTATCTCTTTTTTACCTATCTAAATTTCTTTCTCTTGTCTTTTGCCTGTTGCTAGCATTTCCAGAACTAAATTATTTTTTCAGCATTTTTTTATAAACAAGAGATTGTGGGGTTTTGGTTTCTTAATCATTCTGGCACACTTTTTCATTTTGACATATTTAATCCATTATACTTCAAGTCAAGTTAGGTTTATATTTTCCTCCATTTGTGTCATATATTTTCCCAAGTTATGATTTTTTGTTTTTTTGTTGGGACATAGTACTACATATCTTTGATTATTTTTGTTTAATCTTCTTTTAAGACATTCCTATTCCCACTAGTTCTCTTTTTATCATATTCATGCTTCCTCCACTGCTCTCATTTATTACACATTGCACTAGTTTGGGAGTTCTGCTTATTAGACTTTTTACTTGCTTGGTTTTTTTTTCTTATTATTTAAGTATTCCTCTCTTCTTTTTCCTCTGAGTCAAGTAGAATGCTTTTTTCTCTTCTATCCTTCAATTTATTTTATTTGTTAAATTAATTATTTTTATTTTCTGTATCTTTTTCTAGAAAAGATTTATTTCCTGTATTCTCTTCATTTTTACCTTTTCTTTATGGAATTTCTTGACTTTTATTCCTTGGTTCATGACTGTTATAAATAATTTTGTTCTTTGTTGTCTGCCATACTTATAGAATTAGATTATTGAGGTATGTATTTTGGTTTTTCTTCTCTGAAGAATTCCTGTTATTGTTTTGTAAAGCTTTCCCCTGAACTTCTCTTCTTTTTTTTGTTCTTCATCACTCTTAGAAAAATATTAATTCCTGCATGTGATAGAAAAGATGTTGCTTTATGGCAGTATTCTGTTTTCCTGATTGTGCATTTCATTACTGAGCTTTCAACATTTCCCTGGTTATTTTTTCCCTCCATTTACTTCAATATATCTTGCCTAGATGCATTCTTTTCAACTCTTTATACGTAGTGGTTGCCTTCTGATTCACCTTTTCCTGAGTTAAGATGAATGATCTCTCAAAGATTCAAATCTCTGCATATATTATATACTTTAAAGTGTCTCCATCACCTTTTACATAGCTTTCTTCACCCATAGAACATTGGAACCATATACTGATGATAACTTTTCCACAACTGAAAAAGGCTTCACTCTTTCCTTTTCCCCTCTTCAGTACCTCCCTTCAGCTCCACACTTATTCTCTTGTTCATTCTAAGAGATTAGAATATCTTCACTATTTGCCTTTCCCTATATTACATATTCCATTTCATTTTCTTCTTCCTATCCCTCTTTTTATACACCTACACAATTTCAACTTCTTTATGAACTAAACTACTTACACTTTGTTTTTAAATACATTTCCAACATTCAATTACTCACCACTGGCCAATTTGGCTATAGTGTAAAGTGCAATAAGAGGAATAAAGTGAAATTATTATAAAAGATACACTAAATTTATATCATAAAACTCTTTAAATGCCTAAAAAATTAGTTTATGATCTATCATAGAGGAAGTTGGGAGCCACCAAAATTTCCTGAATAAGAGAAATAACATAGCCAAGTGTATGCTTCAGCAATATCTATTTGGTGGTTTGTAGAAGAAGAAATGGAGGCAGCTAGGCAATTCAGTGGATAGAATATGGTGCCTGGAATCAAGAAGACCTGAGTTCAAAAAGGACCTGAGACTCTTAATCACTGTTTGATCCTGGGCAAGTCAGTTAAATTCTGTTTACTTTAATCCATTAGAAAAGGAAATAGCAAACAATTCCAGTATCTTTGCCAAGAAAAGCCCATGAACAAGTACTGGTGTGCTGTCTACAGGATCACAAAAGAGTTGGCCACAATGCAATAACAACAACAACAAAAGCAGCAAGAGGGATTTGAGGGGAGAAACTGGAATCAGGAAGATAAATTAAAGGGATGTTAGAACAGTCCAAGTGAAAGGTGATGTGGGATTAAATTAGGGTAGTGACTGTGAGTAAAGATAAATGGAAAAAAATGTTATGATGGCATAATTAATAAGACTTCATAGTTCATTATGCATACATTATAGAAACCTATTTCCACACTGAGTTTATATACTAGTGGTTTACTCTAAAGGTACTTGGCAGGAGTTAGTTGATAGACTCCATTTCTATTGGCGTTCCTAAAAAGTGCTCCTAGGAGAAATAATAATCTAATTAGACATAAAACTTTTTATAAGTCAAGCATTAATTGAGTTTGTTTTTTAAAGAGGTCTAACTCATAAAGGCTTCTAACCCCAAATATGAGTATATTCAAGACATAAGTAAAGAATATGCTTTGGTTTCTGTTTATAGGGGAAAGTATCGATCTAATTAATGAGCTGTGAAAACTGGATTGAAGGCCACAGAGCCTCTCTATCAAACTTTCTTGGCCATTTGAAGCCTAGCATTAAAATCTGCTAATTTGATTATAGCTACTCAGCTAACATGTTTGAGCTGTAACAATTAACTAATATCAGGTGGTTTGGAGAGCAGAGGAAGCCAGTGGGTAAGAAAAGGAGACATCTGAACTGATCATGAGAGAATAATTAGAGCAGTGATTCCCAAAGTGGGCGTTACCGCCCCCTGGTGGGTGCTGCAGCAATCCAGGAGAGCAGTGATGGCCACAGGTGCATTCATCTTTCCTATTAATTGCTATTAAAATTTTAAAAAATTTAATTTCCAGGGGGATAAGTAATATTTTTTCTGGAAAGGGGGTGGTAGGCCAGAAAAGTTTGGGAACCACTGAATTAGTGTCTGAGATGATTTTCAAAGAGTCACCAACAATTGATGAGAAATTCTCTTAACATGTAGATACCAAGTATAAAATATCTCTAGGTAATATAATGATTCTAAATAATAGAGATTGATATTAAAAGGAGAGGTAATATTTTAATTAAGGCCATGTTGGTAAAATAAAGAATCAACACACACCTGCTAAGATCTAATTCAAATTGCCCCACCAGACCTTTCTCCCCATAGATCATGTGCCTGATTTCTCCCATGCCAAAGAGGGCAGCTCACCAAAGATGCAGGAAACCAAAAAGAAAGAAGCCAGTCTCAAGTCTGACCTCCCAATTTAAGCTGTGTTTTACATTTGTTCAAATCAAGACCGGAAACCCATTGAATCATGGAAAATGTAGTTTCAAAGTCCCCTAAATGTCCACAGGAGGTTTGTCATATATCTAAATAGCTTAAGGCTCAAATGAGCCCCCAAAATTCAAAATAACACATTTCCCCCCTGAGATTCTGCAAAAAAGACTTGTCTTTTTTGGTGGATCTTATTAACATAGTCAACTTCCATATTTTTCCAGTTATTACCATAATTTGTTATTTTCCTAATTTGTGGGGTTCAAAAAGGCTAATTATTTTTAAAAAAATATTTTGCAAGCAAAAAAATTTTCCTTCATTTCCTCAATTTGTCCAAGGAGTCCATTGAAATAGGTTAATAGGTTTGAATAGTCTATTGAAACAGGGGAGAAAGCAGTCTTCATTTTTTTCTTCATAACCCATGCATTTTTATGGTTTCATTTTCCAGTATCCTGCAGTAAGGAGATACTAGGGTATCTTGGGTTGCAGGAAAGGCTGCTGTGTTGTGGGAAGGGGGCATAAAGAGAATCTTGGGATAAATGTGCCTCTTTCCCACTGAAATAGTGTCCACTCATAAGGAGCTCATAGGAAATTCTTCTGGGGTTGATCAGTGTAGGTAAAGATTTAAATTAATATTATTTTTTGAATTTAATTCCACAAACAATAAAAAAATCTATTATGTACAAGGCATTAGACTAGGCTTTGGAAATGAACAGATTAAAAATGAAATACACCTTATTTCAAAAATACAGTGTTCTAGAAGTGAGGTTACATCTTTCACATGGATAGATCCAACCTGTAACATTTTCCAGATGAATAAACTGAGATGAGAAAGGTGTTATGATTTGTACAAGGTGACACAGCTACTAACTCAGAGCTATGATTGGAATCTACATCGCTCTTAATGATGCCTATTTCAGTATCATTACTACTGCCTTCAGCAGCTCAGAGTTGGGGGAATCCTCGACACTTCTCCACTGGCAGAATCCTATACTTCTATAACTTGCAAATGTCACAAGGTATATACACTTAGTAAGACCCATATAGACTGGCAGCTGGGTGGCTCAGGGGATAAAGAACCAGGCCTAGAGATGTGAAGGTCCTGGGTTCAAATCAAGCCTCAGATACTTCCTAGCTGTGTGGACCTGGACAAGTCACATAACCTCAATTGCTTGGCTCTTATTGCTTCTCTGTCTTGGAGCCAATTCTTAGTATGGATTTCTAAGCCGGAAGGTAAGGATTTTTTTTTTAAAGATCAATATACATAGATAAGTGCAAGTTGTAAAAACAAAGTGAAAAAATATACATATACAAGTATTTATATGCATGTATATAGACATGTGTGTATGTATGTATTTATGTCTTTATATGTATGTATTTATAAACATACTTATATAGTCTTATTACCTAGGTAGCTCCAAAGGAATTCTGTATAGTTTCTCTCACATGCATATTAAAATTTATACTGAAATCTATAAGCTTAGGGAATTTGTGGGGCCTCTGAAAGGCCAAGAGATTTGATCAGAATCATATTTTTAGGAAGCGTCAGTGTGGTATATGAACCCAATTCTTTCAAACTCAGAGATGGGCTTCTTTAATTATCCAGTACACCACAGTACTTCTTGACTTCAAAATAAAAAATATATCTGTCTTTCTCTGTGTATACACATATACATACATATAAACATATCTATGTCACAATGCAATGTCACTATATATAAAAATGTGGTATATTTCATATGTGTAAGATAATATATTTCATCCCCTTCAAACTGTGCTTTGCAAACCATTCATCAAATGCTCAATTGACAACATATGCTTCAGGTAGTTAAGAAAAGTACTAAGAATTCAATTAATATTTTTTTTACTAATTTTCTATAAAATAAAGCAAGGATTTCCTAGACACCTAAGTTAAGCTATACATCATTCCTCTGTGTTATTTTGCATTACTTTGTATTTGAAGGGCACAAAAAGAAATGATGAGAAGTCCTCTTCAAAGAGTTCTACAGAAGATTCTCCCTCAACATTTAAAAAAAGGAGTAACATCCATCATCAAGTTCCTTACTACCTAGTGTTTCTCTGCAAGCATCTTGGTGAAAGGTATCCAAGAAATTAATGTTTGAAGCTGAGAATCTTTGGCTAAATTTATATGAGATGGGGGAAGGGAAGAAGAGGTTGTGAGTTTTTCCTAGAAGAAAACACATTTCATAAGACAAGCCTGTAGTGCTGCTTAAAGGTTTGGCAAAATGCCCAAGAGGCAGTTTAGCAGGACTTAGTAATGGGAGGTTTATTTTAATGCTGCCCAAGAGGAAACAACTCCTTTGTTGGAGAGCTTTTTAAATTGAATGGGCAAAGTCTTGTGCTTAGCATGGTAAGTTTCTCTTGTCCAGGAAATGATGATTATTCCACGAAAGTACGTGTCGAAGTTCAGGCCTAGCCTTGATTTCTCAAGAAGAAAAATTGTATATGTATGCGTAGTCTTGATCTGAAGAAGAGACTTAATAGGTTGACTTATGAAATCATTATTTTTAGGAATGATTGTCAGCTTGTGAATAACCTCATACTGTGTAAAGTGTACTCTTTCTGGGAAAGCATGTGGTTTGGGACAGAAAGTCTCCAATCTAATTTCAAAATTTCCATGGTGGTTGTAAATTACCTTGGGCAGAAAGCGGAAGCTGGCAAAATTTCTGTAAAAGACATCCTTCTGAAATGTCATGTAGGGAATCAATAATCGAGGTTTGCAATGTTAGTTCTCTTTTGGCAGATACAATAGTGAAGGGAAGCTCTATTGGCTGGTTCTCTGTGGACTTGAGTCTTATCCCCATACAAGAAACTAACAGTAAGTGAAGAGATAGTGGGGCTTTAGGAGATGGGAAAAGTGTTCCTCTTTTCTATTGAAATAGAGCTATGGCAATTTAAGTACATGTATTTGATTCAGAGGAACAGCCAATTCAGGATATTGGGAAGGCTTGAAGGTTGGTATATATACTAGAAGCAAGTAATCATTGACATTGGTCCAGTAGTAAACAATATCCATTCCATTTGGTTCTCTTAATATGTGCTACTGTATTCTGAGAAGTGGCTGTGTGCATGTGAATGAACAGATATGAGGATAAAAAGAGTTTATGGAATTGTTACCACTCCTTAGGAGCTCAGTATACATAGACACAGACATATAAAAAGTGGGCACATTATATGGCAATAAATATAGCAACCTAGGTGATATGGATGAATATTTACAAAAATATAAATTGCCTGGATTAACAGTAGAAGAAATAGAATACTTAAATAATCCCATATCAGAAAAAGAAATTGAACAAGCCATCAAAGAACTCCCTGAGAAAATATCCCCAGGACCAGATGGATTCACAAGTGAATTCTATCAAACCTTCAAAGAACAATTAATTCCAATACTATATAAACTATTTGACACAATAAGAACAGAAGGAGTTCTACCAAATTCCTTTTACAACACAAATGTAGTACTGATTCCAGAGCCAGGTAGATCAAAAACAGAGAAAGAAAACTACAGACCAATCTCCTTAATGAACATAGATGCAAAAATCTTAAACACAATACTAGCAAAAGTGGGCACATTAACACGTAATTGGTGATAGAAGAGAAGAGCCACCAAATGATGTAAATTAGTCCTACTTAATGAGTATGATCAATCACTGTGGACACAGAGACCTCTCTCTCTTTCCATACATATAGCTCCATGTTTTCAAGTTAGTAGAGTATGTATTTACATAGTTTATCTTATTTTCATTTTTTCATCACAGCAGACATTTCATGACCCTCATTACCCCTCATTTAAGGACCAAATGAAACATTTTATAAATTTCCAATCCACTGAATAAATTATAGCATGAAATATAATCAAATCATTGAGAGAAACAGTTTAAATTAATAGCACATGCTGGGGCTCTCTCCCAAATTTTGGTTCAGCAGTTTATTTTTCTCTCCATTTAAAGAGTTTAATCATTATGCTGCAACTAATGGGAAATTAATAGATTTTAAAGTTCTGCAAGTAATGAGCATCTTACAAGCATGCATTATTCTTAATTATGGAAAGTTATGCTTGAGTTCGCTTGATGTAAATCTATACAACAAGACTGAATTCTTAAATGAATATAAACCTTTTATAGGAAATAAAGAAAAGTTACTTTATTTGAATTAAATTGAACTGAATTAAATCAATATCTTACATTTTTAAAGAAGTTTTTCATTTTCAAATTATTTTCTCACTCCGAATCTGTGAGGTAAGAAGTGAAAATAATGTCATTCCCATTTTAAGAGTGAAAGAACCAGAGGATCCAATAAATTAAATGAGTTATCCGTGATCATGTAAGATAGAGACAGAATTCACATTCAGGTTTTCTGATGCCAAATCTATTCCTCCTCTGTAGTAAGTAAAATAGAAACTCCTCTGTTTGGTTTCTAAGGGCCTTTTTCACCGGGTTCCAAAGCATCTTTCTAGCCTTATTGTATGTAATATTACCAAATTAGCTATCTCCTTGGCACTATCTCTCATCTTTGTGCCTTTGCTCTGGCCATTGTGCAATCCTGGTACTCTTCATTCACCTTTACCTCATATAATCTCCCCATTGCTTCAAGTCACAGATAAAGCATCCCATTCCCCATGTAGCATTTCCTAACAATGCCAACAGTGAGTTTTGTCTCATTTAAACTGCTTTGTGCTTAGCTATTAAAAAAATTAATCTGTTTATTGTCTTTGCATTTTTATCATATATCCATATATGCACATACATATAATACATGTACTCATTTTCTTCACATATGACCATAGAAATGAACTGAACTGTCTTCAAATACTCTCTCTTGCTTTCCTCCAGTCTCAGAATCTTAAGTATACAACTTTCTATCTCACTCTTGTTATCTCTGTAGGACCTTGCTCTCCCTACATTCCCTCTTTGCTCTTCAATCTCTCCTTTTTTGTTAACTTCTTTCCCTCTTCGTACAAGAAAGCTCAGTTATGATCTAGCATAAAAGTACATATATACAGATGAATTTGTTTTGAAAACCCCTGATACTCTGTAAGCTCCTTCACTTCTTTCAGTCTCAGTGTCCTCACCTCTAAAATAGAGTTAATAATATTTGTGAGAATCAAATAAGATAATATGAATACAGTACTTTATAAATGTTAAAGCTCTATATAAATGATAGCTATTTATTATTATGGAAAACACACTGGGTTTGGGGTTAGAAGACATGTTCTTCCCTCGCTGATTGGACCATTCTTTACAGAACCTCAATTTTTAAGGTCATCCAGCCAGTCATGTGTTATTTCTGTCCAGGCTACATTCCACACTTTCTCAGCTATGTTCCTGGACTGTGTATCTTAACTCTCCACCTACCCTCATTAGAATGTCCTTCTTGAGGGCAAGGCTGTAATTCTTTCTGCTTGTTTTTATATTCCCATTCCCTACCACATAGCAAGTGCTTAATAAATGCTTGTGACAACTTGATATGTGTTTGAATTCCACCAAGACTACTTACATAAATTTTGTGATTACTGAAAATTTTCTTTTTTATTTTTATTTTGAATATTTTCCCATATTTACATGTTTCATAATCTTTTCTTCTCCCTAAACTCCCCAAACCCCCCCTCAGCTGATGCACAATTCCACTGGGTTTTACATGTATCATTGATTAAGCCCTAATTCCATATTATTTACTGACAATTTTCTTAATCTCTATGGGTACCACTTTCAACATCTACATGATCTTTAAAGCACTCCAAAGTCTCTCTCTCTTCTCTCTCTCTCTCTCTCTCTCTCTCTCTCTCTCTCTCTCTCTCTCTCGCTCTCTCTCT
>NC_058132.1:382596097-382605324 GCF_016433145.1 Gracilinanus agilis | reverse complement strand
TACACACACATATATACACATACACACACACACATATATACACACACACACACACACATATATATATATATATATATATATAAAATTTCTTAAGTTCCTTTTTCTCCAATCTTTTCATTAGGGTGTTTTCTTAAAGAATCATCTCCTCACCCTTTTTCCTTTTTCCTTTAAAGTTTATTTTGTCTCACTAGTTATTGGAGTTATTAATTCACTAATCTCTTAATGTGAACCTCAGTATGGGAGTGGAGAGCTCCAACTTGGATAAGTTATAACGAATTTTGCTTTTGAGTATGGATTTGACTAGATGGTTTTTGAGGTTCTTTCACACACTAAAGTTCTATACTTATATGATTCTATTATTTTTTCTGTGATCCTACCTAGGATGAGTTCTCAATACCCTACCTAAAATAGGGTAGATGGAAAAGAATCTCAACTTTTAAGTGATCTTGGACAAATTATTTAAATTCTCTTACCTTAGTTTCTCTATCTGTAACTGTATGTATATGAAAGTTTCTCTGAGAAAGCTTTTAACTGGAGAGCTATGATCCTAGATCACTGATGATCAAAATCTTTAGATCTTTCCTCAATCTGGTTCCATCAGTTGAAGATGACCTCTAAAGCTTTACTTTTCAAAATACTAAGTGGAGTGGAAGCTGTTATGGCCCCTTGTCTTTTTCCCATTTGCTCAAATTTGGAGGAATATGAATAATCAAATGTTGTGACCCTCTCTCCTCTTTCCTTGAAATACCATAATCTCATTATTCACAGAAGTTGAACCAAAGTTAATGTGTTCTTTGAGTGCAGATTTAGTTCTGAGTGGGTGGAAGTTAGGTTCCCAAAGGAGTCTGGATTCCCAGATAATCTCATCCCTAAATTTAAGGGATGGAAAAAGCTTACCTAGGATAAGAATAGATGAGGGACCTTTCTTTTCCCCTCATTTACAGATGGGGGAGCATCTGATTCTGAAATAAGATTTATTTTTTAGACCTAGGGCATAGGTTTATTTTCTTTTACCTAGTAGAGATTAACTTAGTTTCTTTTATTTATTTATCTTTGATTTCACTTGGCATCTGATTCTTCCTAAACTTTTAGGAGTGGTTGCATTTGAATGAAATAGCATGTTATCATCTTTATGAGGAAAACAAGTTTTATAAAATGTTTCTTTGATTTATATTTGAGGCCATGATATGTTGCTATATGAGAAAGTAGTAAAAATGATGATGGAAAGGACATTTGTATGAAACCTTGTTGTTCAATTGTTTTTAGTGAAATTTGATGCTTCATGGACCAAATTGGGGTTTTCTCAGTGAAGATAATGGGATGGTTTACTATTTCCTCTCTAACTCATTGTACAGGGTTACAAAGGTAATAAGTGTCCAAGTCCAGATTTGAATAAAAGAAAATGAGTCTTACTGATTTCAAGTCTGACAATCCATCCATTGTACCAACTAGTGGCTTTTGGACTAAACCTACTATAAATAGGAAAGGACCATGCAGGAGGAGAAGAAAAAAACAACTGAAGAATTAATTCTTGAGATATTTTAAAGAAGCAAACGTTCTGACTTATTGGAAATCATTATAAGTACTATTATCATTACTTTAAAAAAGTGATTGAATATCTACTGACATAAATGCCTATTTTCCACCTATGTATACATGCAACAATGTACACACACAGCAAGGAATATATAAGATGGAATCACACAGATTTTTAAAAATAATTTCCTATATTAGAACACATTATTCACAGTCATACAATGGACTAAAGAGTTCAAATTATTCAGAATCCCACATGTTTAGTATTTGTTGTACTTGTGTATATTTATTGAATATATATAATTAATTATATATTTCTTGACTATATGTAGTTAACAAATATGAACATAAGTGAAATGTGATAATGAAATTAAATTTGCCCTGCCCATCCTTACTCTATTCACCAAAGGTGAGAACATCCCCACTTAATTCACAAGTTGGGAGGTCTGTGACCCACATGTGCTAGAGTATGTGATGAATCAAAATTTGCTGACTGCTTCCTGGGCAGGGCTAAGAAAAGCATCTGTTGTGATTAGACACATAAACTAAGAGGAAGGCACAGGAAGTGATGCAAAAGAAGCTCCTTCAAAAGAGAGTGACAACTTCCTCACAGTCAGTTGGAGATGAGTTCAGTTCAGCTCTCTTCGACTTGGGACTAGACCTGAAGGAGCTCTGGCTGGGACCCTAGTCCTGATGAGAATGTTCTTCAATCTTTCCCTTAGAACTACACATGGTGAGTGAAGAAATCTGACTACCTTAGCCTCCCTGGAGGTATTAGCCTCATAGAGGCTCCCTTGATTAGGAGAAGCCCTCATGGCTAAAACTCCTTGTTAATTGAATTTTAGGCTTTCCAGCTGGGACCTCTGGAGCCCTGCTGGAGTAAAGCCAGGGATTGAGTACATAGTCTAGTTCTTTAAGTTAGATCTCTTACTCTACCCTCTTCTCATCTCTCTACTTCCACTCTCTCTTATATTTTATAAATAAATTACTTAAATCATTTTAGAATTGACATTTATCCAATTCTTGGTGACCACACCTTTAAATATTAATATCCAACCAAAACCCCTTTTTCCCCCTCTTACAAAATATAAAAATGATGATATAATGGAAACATATTATAGAAAATATCTATATTACAATTATCATTTTGTTCGATGATCCTCTTACAACAAATATCAAATGAGGAATGAGGCAGAAAGAAACTTAATCATTAAAGATGTTTCTCTCTCATGAAAGAAAAGGTTTATAATAGAAAGATGTCTCATGCATCAGGATTCAAAAATCTCACAGAATGGATTGTTTCTGTGAATAAAATATTTGTAGGAATAACAGAAATAAATGTTTATAAAACAAATCAACTATATTGAAATTTGGCTATCATCATTTTAAAAAATGAACTTTTATTGATATTTTTCATTTTATTATGATCACTCTCCCTCTCACTTCCAGAGTCATCCCATACAACAAATAGTATTTTTAGAAGAAGAAAAGAAAGTCAACATAAGTGATCAATTAATTGAAAAAGTAAAGGCACATATGTAATATGTAGCACCTATGGACCTCCTACTTCTTCAAAAGGGTGGGTGGGGTATCTTTTCATATCTCATTTAATTCCCACTTGATATTTTTTGTAATCTTAAAAAATTATATACTTAGTAATACCAGAACCAACAAAAAATTAATAAGTATATTAAAAAGCTATGTGTAAAACCAAAAACTCTACATTATTTATAATTTATTTAAAATATGTATTTTATATATGTATGCTAATATATACATCCTCTGCTCTTGAGTTCTATTAGGATTTGTTTTATTTTGTAGGTGTTAGGATTTTTATATAATTAAAGTATGTATTATTCTTATTCTCTTCTCTTTTCATCTCTTCATATATTTCCCTTATTTCCATGTCCTATATTTTTTAAATTTCTAATAACATTATACAATCCATTACATTCAACTATCACCGTCTATTCAGCCGTGTATCTCAGTCATTGTATTTATGTTATTTCTAGTTATTTTGTCATTATAAGCAAAGCTTCTGTGAATATTTTCATACCAACACAGCTTTTTGTCCTCTCAATAATGCCCTTAGTTCTAAATTCTAGTAATGGTATCCCTGAGTGAACGAGTATGAACAGTTTTATGCCTCTTAACAAATATTTCCATCTTGTTTTCAAAAATAACAATTCATATATGCTCTAGCAATGTAATATTAGGCCTATTTCTCCATATTCCTATAAGCATTTATCCCCTCACCTCTGTGAGTGAATAATCCCATACCCCCTTTTATGAGGATTAGATTTTAATGTTAATGGTAGTAGTGGGTTAATCATAATTGCAATACTAAAATAGTTAAATAATGTTAGCATAAATGATGAATTTAGTGGATCTTTGTGATTGTTTTAGACTAAGTATTAAGGTTTTGAATTTAGTAAGATGATTGAATTCATATATTAAATCATTGTTAGCATAGTCCTTAGTGTCAGTCTTAATCCTTCAAAATTGCTATATCATGCACCCTTCAGCAATAATTATCATCTTGAACTTCTGAACCAGTATACATCACTAAGCCTAACCCTGGCTTCAAAGTTTATTACCAACCAACACCACCCACTCTTATCTTTTGCATCACTAGTCCATAATGCCATAATTCTCATTTTTTCAAATATAGTTATTTTCATAAAATTTTATTTATATTGACATTTATTTTCTTAAAAATATTACGCATTTTCATTTTGAATGTAGTAAACATTGATAGATGTAACCAATGTAAAAAATAAGGTCTCAGGGATTGCTAATAATTTTTAAGCATGTTAAGAGATTGTCAGACCAAACAATTTAGAAAAATACCCATTTATTGGATATTGTGGCAAACTTGGAATCAAGATTAAATATTTTCAAATTCCACTACACTTTTATTATCTGTGGAGATTTTGGGCAAGTAACTAGTTGATCTCCAGTTTCCTCATTTACAGTATAGTATGATAGGTAAGTACCTTGTTAATAGCAGGGATTGTATTTCTGCTTATCCCTAGCAATTAGCATAGTTCCTGGCTTACTGTAAATATTTAATAAATCCTTCTTGACTGATTGCCCTGTGTAGTAGGATCAAATTGTTAGGAGGATCAAATGAGATAATATGTAAAGATTTTATAAGACTTCCATATTCTATGTCAATTATTATTATTCATTAGTTATGAATTAATTTGAATTTAGAGGGAGATATATGTAAATTTATCATTTTCATTCATTTTATCTTTTATTTTCATTGTTTACTCTTTCAACTATGGGATTTTACTTCAAAAAATCAGTCACCAGAAACAACAAACATATATTTGCTTTATTCAAAAGGTCTTCCACCTTTGAAAAAAAGTTTCAAAACTTTTAAATAGATATGAGAGTGTAAGAAAGTCCTGAAAAACAGCACAATTAAGTTCCAACAACTAGCATAAAAAGAATTATGACAAAAAAATATCAACCAATCTTTTGTGAGTGGAAACCTCAGTCAAGGAAGAGAAATTTCATCCAAAGGATGTCAAAGAAAAAAATCTATTATTCTGGGGATAGAAAAGATAGCAGCTTTCTAAACCTCTATTAGAACAAAATGCACATTGCTAGACAACTGAACAAGTAAACATCTGGGTACTAAAAAGAATCAAATCTTTTTTTATTATTTCCAATGAAAAAATATATTAATATTTCCCTTATTTATCAAACTAGGATAAAATATTACAAGTCAACAAAAATCAATACCAATATTTTGTTTAAGTACTTTTCTTTACATGGTAGTCAACAAATTGTAGACATTGGAGAAATATAACAGAGCCCCTCTATTCAAGATGCTTACAAGATTAAGGAGATATGAATAAACATGAAAAATAACTAAAATATTACTAAATCATCATAATAAATATAATATAACTGTTAAATGAGTAGTGAAGGTATTAAATTCCTTTTTTAATTCTTAGTGGCAATAGATTATTTTGAGCTTTATGATAAAGTAAGAGTTCACCAAAAAGGTAGAATTGAAGCTTAACTTTGCAAACTCATTTAAAGCAGGGAGACACAGAGTAAAGGTAAAAGACTGTAGCAAAATCTACTATATTTCACCTAAAGTTTAAAAAGCAAAGGTAGCCATTATGATCTCTGAAAAAGCAAAAGTGAAAATTACAAAATAAGACATAGTGTATAATATATAAAATAGATAACTAACTACATTATTTTTTTTTAATTCTGCACAAACAAAATCAATGCAACCAAGTTTAAAAGGCAAGCAACTGGGGGGAAAATCATTATAGGAAATCTCTCTGACAAATGCTCCATTTCTCAAATATGTAAAGAATTGAGTGTAATCTATAAGAAAATAAAACATTTTACAATTGACCAATGATCAAAATATAAGAATAGTCAATTCTCAGATGAAGAAATTGAAACTATCTTTGGCCATGTGAAAAAAAATGCTCCAATGTGATTCATTATAGTAAGATGACAGAGTAAGACGTAAAGCTTCATCACCCTCCTAATAACCCACCACAAACAACTAAAAATAACTCCACAGAGTCAAAGCTAAAAGTGGAAAAAACAAGCAGTACTCAGAGAGTAAAACTGAGCAGTCAGGGACAACTAAGGTGTAAAGTTTCTGATGTCCCTTCCCTTAGTAACAGTGTAGAAACAGTAAGAACAGAGCAAACAGTGTAGAAACAATAAGGCAGCAGAGGGGGAATGGAAAGGGTGGCAAGATTGGCAACCTTACCTTGTTTGCCGAGCCCAGAGCTTGCCTCCTCAAAGATACCACTGGAATCTGGAGGTGAAATCAGCTGTGACTTTTGTGACCTTGACAGAGGACATCCTGTATGTTCCACAAATGGGGATTGAGGGAGTGGACAGCACAAAGTTTACTGACATCAGGGCCTAAGGGCATAGTGCTAATAAATGAGGAATTTTGTGAGGTCTGAGGACCACAGATTAAACACCTGCTTTATCACAGGCTACAACCATAAAAGGGAAAGAGTGAGGAAGGCATGCACTCTGGAAAGTATGGTTGCTGAGAGACTGGGGTCCCATCAGTTCTAGTCAATCCCAGGTGAGTGGAGTGCCTTGTTACTGCCACAGGGGGAGATGGACAGTCTGCTAGTAGTTACAGCAGAAGAACTGTCCACAAAGAGGAGGAAGGAACAAGGGAGGGACTTTTGGAAAAGTGGGCTAATTTGGAACCAGGAGGGCAAGGGAAGAGTATATGGGTGAGTGGAGTGCAAATTGAAGAGGTATTGATCAAAGTAAATTAGACATCTTAGGAGAGATATGGTGGAAAGAAAGAAGAAGGTAACAAACAGTGAGGAGGAAAAGAGTATATTGAAAAACACAGTTAGAAATGACACAACCTGGAAATATAAAGGGAATTATTAAGAAGAGATGAAAAGAGAAGAAAAGAGAATAAGAATAATACATTCAATGGTTACACGGGGGAAAAAAGCCACAAAATCCAAAGAGAACTCAAAAGAGATATTTATATTAACACAAATATATAATTTACATATTTATACAAATTGTAAGCAATTTCTAGTTTGTGGCTTTGTTCATAATTTTTGTTTGCATTTATTTAAATATTTTTTGGTGGTGGCTACTAAGCATACAATAAAAAATTGGAAAAAAAGAGAAGAAAATGCTCCAAATCACTTCTGACTATACAAATTAAAAGAATCAAAACAAGGTACCATCTCACACCCATCATCACACCCGTGGCTAAGATAAGAAGAAAGGAAAATAATGAATGCTGAAAGGGATGTAGAAAAATCAGGACACCAATATCCTGCTGGTTGTACAGCAAACTGCTAAAAACCTTCTGGAGAGCAATTTGGAGCCAAGCCCAAAGGACTATCCAACTATGCATACACTTTGACCCATCAATACCATTATTTGGTCTGTATCCCAAAAAATATAAGATAGGATAATAGAATCTTCCTGTATATTTTTAGCAGTTCTTTTGGGGCTGGCAAAGAAATGGAAACTGAAGGAATTTCCATCAGTTAGGGAATGGTTGAACAAGTTGTGGTATATGCTTGTAATTCAATACTATTGTGCCATATTGACCAACAAAATAAACACACACACACACACACACACACACATACACATATACACATGGAAGGACTGATGTGAAGTGATGTAAAGTGAAATGAGTAGAACAAGAAGAATGTTGTAAAAAGCAACAATAATAATGTATGATGCTCTACTGTGAATGACAACTATTATGAACAAGGCAAGGATTCATGATAGCTCCAGGAGACTCATGACATAAAAACGATATCCACCACCATAGAAGGAAAAGATAGAGTCTGAATCAAAATTGAAACATACCATTCTTTATTTCTCCATGAATTTTTATCTAGTGTAAGCAATATGTTTCTTTATTCACAAAATGATGACTATGGAAGTACGTATTATATGATAATAGATGTACAATCAGTATCATATTATCTGTTTTCTTAGGGAAGGGAGGAGTGAGAGGAAGAGAGAGAACGTGGATTGCAAGATATCAAAAAGTAAATAGTAAGACATTGTATTGGAATGTAATATGGGGAAATATATATATATATATATATATGTGTGTGTGTGTGTGTGTGTGTGTGTGTGTGTGTGTGTGTGTGAGTGTGTGTGTGTATGTAAGAACTAGGGTCCCCAAGCTTTTCCTCATGCAAAGTTATTTTCTTTACATTTCCTCAAAATGTTATGCCTGCTGATGGGATTGGAAACAGGTGGAGTTTATATTGCCTTGAAAAATCTTTGATATTAAGAAACTACAAAACCATAAGAGAAATTAATTTTAAAAAACTGTATTTTAATAAAATATTGGTGATGTGACATTCATAAATGTAATGAATCTTAAGTATGCCACAACTGGTTAACAGGAAGACCCTTGTTTTGTGATCTCATATCCACAATATTTCAGAGGGTGAGTATGGTCACCAAGCTACAATCTCTACTGAAAGGAGCTGTAACATTTAAATTTAGGTTTAACTCAATATCAGAGTTATAAAAGTGAGATTGTGGTCACTGTTTATAAAAATAATTAATTTCTTAAGTCAAAAAAAATCTGTTAGTAGCTCTTAATAATTTAATATAATATAAATACATCAAAAGAGAGAAATGTAAGAGGGAAATAGAAAATATTTCCTAGCAATATATCCTAGCTAAATAGCTTATAATTGCTGATCCAAAGAAATTCAACTCAACCCCAACAAAAGCTCCCTCAGGACCCAATCTCCACTTGGAAGTCCAATAACCTCTTCAATATTGGTCTCACCAGTGTATGCTTCTTCCTTTAGCTTCAGTCATGCACCCAGAAAGCCTCCTTTCTGTGCAGAATCATGCAGAATCCTCCTTACCCAGGAGAGTCTCCTCTTCAAAGAGACAAGGAAGGAAGGAAAGAATGACTCTTCTCCTTCCATCTCTCCTTTTATAGTCCTTTCTCTACATCACTTCCTGTCTCTCTCCCACTTCACAGGAATCAATCACAGCTTCCAAATTACCTAGCACTGCCCCTGGGGTAATGCCTATGGGATCCACCTCCTGTCCCCTGAGGGTGTAATCTCTTATCAAAAGAATTCACAAGTTCCTGACTGATTGAGTTAAAAGGGTGGGGCACTCCAAAGTACTTGATTAAGTTAAGATAAAGAAATTCCCTTTCACAG